>NW_010135401.1:0-4124 GCF_000699245.1 Pterocles gutturalis
GATGGGGTGACCCCAATGGAAGATGGGTGCCCCTGACGGGAGATGGAGGACTTTGATGGAAGATGGGGTGACCCCAATGGAAGATGGGTGGTCCTGATGGGAGATGGGGTGCTCTTGATGGGTTAATGGAGGTCCTTGATGGAAGATGCGATGACCTGATGGGAGATGGGGTGACCCCATGGGAGATGGGTGCTCCTGGTGGGAGATGGGTGCTCCTGATGGGAGATGGTGGTTCTTGATGGGAGATGGAAACCCTTGATGGGAGATGGGGTGACCTCATGGGAGATGGGTGCTCCTGCTTGGTGATGGGTGCCCCCAATGGGAGATGGGGTGGCCCCAATGGGAGATGGGGTGACCTTGATGGGTAATGGAGGTCTGTGATGGGAGATGGGTGACATTGATGGGAGTTGGGGTGACCTGATGGGAGATGGGGTGACCCCATGGGAGATGGGTGCTCCTGGCGGGAGACGGGTGCTCCTGATGGGAGATGGAGATCTTTGATGGAAGATGGGGCGACCTCGATGAGAGATGGGTGCTCCTGCTTCGTGATGGGTGCCCCCAGTGCAAGATGGGTGTCTCCAATGGAAGACAGGGGTCCTCGATGGGAGATGGGTGCTCCTGGCCACCACTGCCCACCCAGGGGTACCTGGGACGGGACCAAGGGACCACAGGGACAGAGGACACTCCGTGACACCCAGGGGACCACAGGAACAGAAGATGCTCTGTGACACCTTGAGGTGACACAGGAATGGAAGATGCTCAGTGACACCCAGGGGACTACGGGGACAGAGGATGCTCTGTGACACCCTGGGGACAGTCCATGACACCTTGGGGACAGTCCATGACACCGTGGGGACCAAAGGGACAGAGGATGCTCTGTGACACTCTGGGGACACTCCGTGACACCCAGGGGACCACAGGGATGGAGGATGCTCCACGACACCCTGGGGACCACAAGGACGAAGGATGCTCCGTGACACTCTGGGGACACTCCATGACACCTTGGGGACCACAGGGACAGGGATGCTCTGTGACACTCTGGGGACACTCCATGACACCGTGGGGACCAAAGGGACAGAGGATGCTCCATGACACTCTGGGGACACTCCATGACACCTTGGGGACCACAGGGACAGAGGATGCTCTGTGACACCCTGGGGACACTCCATGACACCCAGGGGACCACAGGGATGGAAGATGCTCAGTGACACCTTGGGGACACTCCGTGACGCCCTGGGCACCGCGGCCGCCCTGTGCCACCCCCGGATGCTCCAGGCCCGGGATGACGTTTCCTCTCCGAGGGCGGAAGGAGGAACCCGCGCGACACTTTCGAGATGACTGGGTGACATCCCGCCTCGTCCCTCCCTGCTACCCTGACCTTCCCCGGAGCCCCTCACCGTGGCCTCAGGCCTGGGGGGGACTTACCAGCATCCAACAGCATGTGGGCGGCCGTGGCAGCCTGCGAAGGAGAGGAAAGAGAGTGTCAGCGGGCAGGAAGGACCCAAACGTCCTTGTCCCCCCACCCCTCCTTGAAGGGGAAGTCGGGCATCCTGTCGGGATTTGGGGACTTTCCAGCACCCCACTGGGTATTTTGGGGGGTCCCCAGGGGAGGGGGTGACCCCTGGATTTGAGGGAGGGGGTGGGATTTAGTGTCTTTGAGGATGGGAAAACTGAGGCACGGGGGTGGGGGGAGTTGGTGGCATCGTCCTTCCCCCCCCCCACCCAGGAGGTGGATGGATGTCCTGGGGGGAGCCTGGGGACATGGGGAGGGATGGACAGACAGATGCCACCAGGATGTGCAACCTGGAGGGACACACGGAAGGATGGGTGGGGGACACCCAGATGGACGGACAACCTGATGGACACCTGGAAGGATGGGTGGGGGGACACCCGGAGGGATGGACAACCAGACAAACACCCAGAGGGATGGACAGACACCTGGATGGACACCTAGATGGACAGATGGACACTCAGATGCACAGATGGACACCTGGATGGACACCTGGATGGACAGGCACTCGGAGGGACAGATGGACACTTGGATGGACACCTGGACGGACAGCCGGATGGACAGACAGACAACTGGACACCCAGATAAATATCCAGATGGGTGGACAGACGGACAACCAGGTGGGCACCTGGACGGATGGACAACCAGACTGATAACTGGACACTCAGACAGATGGACAGATGGATGGATGGACAGACAGATGGATGGACAGCTGGACAGACACCTGGACAGACACTTGAACAGCTGGATGGATGGATGGATGGACACCCAGATGGAAAGACACACGGACACCTGGATGGATGGACACCCAGATGGACTGATGGACACCTGGATGGATGGACACACAGATGGACACCTGGATGGACACCTGGACAGATGGACAACTGGACACCTGGACAGAAGGACACCCAGATGGATGGACAGTTGGACAGACCCCTAATGGACACCTGGATGGACACCTGGATGGACAGGCACTCGGAGGGACAGATGGACACTTGGATGGACACCTGGACGGACAGCCGGATGGACAGACAGACAACTGGACACCCAGATAAATATCCAGATGGGTGGACAGACGGACAACCAGGTGGGCACCTGGACGGATGGACAACCAGACTGATAACTGGACACTCAGACAGATGGACAGATGGATGGATGGACAGACAGATGGATGGACAGCTGGACAGACACCTGGACAGACACTTGAACAGCTGGATGGATGGATGGATGGACACCCAGATGGAAAGACACACGGACACCTGGATGGATGGACACCCAGATGGACTGATGGACACCTGGATGGATGGACACACAGATGGACACCTGGATGGACACCTGGACAGATGGACAACTGGACACCTGGACAGAAGGACACCCAGATGGATGGACAGTTGGACAGACCCCTAGACAGACGGACAACCAGCCACCCAGGCTGATGGACACCTGGATGGACGGACAAGGGAGCAGATGGAAAGACAGACAACTGGAAAGACCCCCCCATGAATGTCACCCATGGATGGAAGGAGAACCAGAGGGATGGACACCTGGACAGACAGACACCTGGACAACTGGACAGATGGACGGACAGTTGGACAACTGGACAGACAGATGGATGCCAGGACAGATGGATACCTGGACAATCAGACAGATGGACAAGCAGATACCCAGACAACCAGACAGACGGACAGCCAGATACTTGGACAACAGACACCAGGACAGACAGACACTTGGACAAACAGATGCCCAGACAACCGGACAGATGGACAACCGGATATCTGGACAACTGGACAGATGGGCAATTGGATACATGGACAACTGGACAGACGGACAACAGGATACAAGAACAACCAGATACCTGGATGACCAGACAGATGGACAACTGGATACCTGGACCATCGGACAGACGGACAACCGGACAGATGGACAACTGAACAACCGGATACCTGGACAACCAGACAGACAGACAATTGGATACCCAGACAACTGGATAGCTGGACAACCAGACAGATGGACAACAAGACAACTGGATACCCGGACAACCGGACAGATGGACTATCGGATACCCAGACAGCCGGATACCCAGACAACTGGACAGATGGACAATCAGACACCCAGACAACTGGACACCTGCACAACTGGACAGATGGACAACCAGACAGATGGACAACCAGATACCTGGACAACTGGACACCTGGACAGCTGGACACCTGGACAACCGGGCACCTGGGCAGATGGACAATCTGATATCTGGACAACTGGACAGATGGACAACCAGATGCCTGGACAACCAGACAGATGGACAACTGGACAATCTGATATCCAGACAACTGGACAGACGGACAACCGGACAAATGGACAACTGGACAGATGGACAACTGGACAATCTGATATCTGGACAACCAGACAGACAGACAACCGGACAGACGGACAACCAGACAATCTGATATACGGACAACTGGACAGACAGACAACCGGACCAGACAGACAACCGGACGAATGAACAACCAGACAGACAGACAGACAACCAGACAGACAGACCCCCGGCTCCCCCCACCGCTGCCCACCTGCGGCGGGGTCCCCCCCCGGAGCACCCCCAGGAGCGCAGCGGCGGCGG
>NW_010135402.1:0-567 GCF_000699245.1 Pterocles gutturalis
ACACCTCGAGAAGGCAGGAAAACAAAGAAAGAAAACCCAACCCCAAATCCCAGACAACCCCCAGAGGTTGCAGCTGCGGGGACCTGCCGCCTCTCGCTGCGGGGTACCCCAGAGCAGGTGGCCCCACGCATGGTGGGGAGGGGACGGGGACAACCCTGGGCTGCCCCAGAGCCGAGAGCAGGAGCCTCCAGTCCCAGCCCGTGAGGCAAGTGTTTGGGGCTGGGGTTAGTGGTGGGGGCAGCCCTGCAGACTGGGACGGGCTGGGACGCACCGATGGGTTACATGACACCGAGAACACCCCGTCCCCTGCACGGCTCCAAACCCACGCCAGGGACCAGCGCAGGGGTTTTCCCAGGGACACATAAGCACAGAAGCAGGAGAGAAGGTGAAAGTCTCTTCCTAGGTGCCGAAAGTGCTGCCTGGTGTGTGCGGGGCAGGGCACCCACTGCGGGGACCCCCTCACCTGCTCAAACAGCTCCACGGTGTATCTGGAGGGGAAGGCGGGGGGCGGCGGTGGGCTTGCGCGCCCGTTGTCATGGCAGGCCACCGGGATGCTGTTCACCGAGC
>NW_010135403.1:0-3083 GCF_000699245.1 Pterocles gutturalis
CATTACTGAATGTTAAAAAAAATTCTTCCCCAAATCTCTGCCATTTCTGCGAGGTTTCTTCTGAAGCAGCCATAGTCTGAAGCGCTGCCGTTACCGGTGGTGATGTGCTGGAGGGGTCTCCAGCGTTGGGAGCAGCAGCGAGGCTCGGAGCCCAGGGAAGCAGCAGCATCCTCCTCTCCTCCCTGCCCGCTGCACGGAGACGTCGCTGCCGGCCCCGTGGGAAAAAAACGGAGGTGCTGCGCTCACAGGCCGCAGCTGGAGCACGGACCCAGTGATCACAAGCAGAAATTGGTGGAGGTGCTACAAACAGAAAACACGGAGCCTCCCCCGTCGTGTCCCTCGGTGCCATCTGAGGCCAAGCCAGCACCTGGACCGAGCTTCCTTTTGTTAAAATGTAAATCTCCACCCACCGAACCACCTTTTCCCCCGCAGCTAAAACAATATTCTCTGATATCTCGATTCCTTCCGCATTTGACCCTTGCTGGACAAACTACATGTGAACTTCTCTCCAGAGGGGTTTTGGTGCCAGCCTGGAGCATCCCCGGGTGGGTGCGTGGGGTGGGACCGGAGCTGCTTTACCTTGTCCCCCATTCACAGAATTTGCTTTCTAAGGACCCTCGATAATTTAATTGGACCTTTCACAGCAGCCTTCTGCTCTGCTGAGCATTCCTGGCACTGGAGTGACCATGCGCCTCCAGGGAGGCGTCTCCCGGCCGTTCCTGCCCCGAGGAAATCCTCCTTTTGTGGAGGGGACGCAGGAGGCACAGGGTGCCGGAGCCGCCATCCCCGCGGCGCTCGGGGGCCGTGTCGGGCTTTGTGTGCCTGTGGCTCTGGGGGTGGTGTTTGTTTTCTTTTCTCCTCTCCCTCCTACAGCTTTAAAAATTAACTTGCCTTGGGAGTTTCTCAAAATCTTTCCCTTTCTCCAAAATGATGGATAAGGCATGTAACTGATTGTCATGGCCCCAGAGAGGGTAAACATCTTCTGCAGCGTGAAATAAAACCTCCTCGCTTCTTGGTTAATGAGTGTTGAAAGCAGCATAAATAGCAATAACACAGGATTTCCATGACTAACAAGATGACCACATCAGTGAGTGTTGTTTGGGGTTAAAAATGACTCAGCTTTTGCTTCCCCAGGGTGAGATGTTTTATCCCGCGCAGGAAAGGCTGCCAGAAGCACTTTGAAGGTCTGGCGGAGTCGACGTCGCCTGGATTGCGAACGGGGAAGTGTTCGAATGCATGGTTAAAAAAAACCCTCCTAAACTCCGCTCCATGTGTGCAGATTGCTCCAAGATAAAGGAGCCCGCAGCTTTATCCAGCTTGTGCTGACTCTTTTCTTTTCAAAAGCCTTTTCAGATGTTTTCACTTTTCTGCTTGCTTTGTTGAAAGATGTAAAAATTTAAGACAACCACAAAGTAAACATTTCAAAACTTTCTATTCTGAAAATTAGTGACATTTTTAAAATCCCTTGAATTCCATTTCTGCATGATCAGAAGTGAAGATGTTCAGGGTTTTTTCTGACAAATTTTCCAGGCAGGTTTTTGTTTATTGATAACCTTTTATTTTTCAGAGAAAATAATTTATTATTCAGTAGAAACACTAGATAAGTAGATGTCTTGTCAAAATAAAGCAGGTTTTCTTTATTAGAGTGAAATAGTAATGAACTCATCTGCTTCCAATATTTATAAAGAGCAGGGAAGGCCATTAATTCTACTGCTTGTGAATAAAACCATCTGTGATTTCTTTCCATTTGATGTGTTTTGGTTTTAATATACATTTTTCACAAATAAGTGCAGGGATTTTTTGTGAAAATGTCACATTCAGAATCTCATAAAGAAGGAACGCAAAGAGGGGGAAACGAAATGTTTTGTTAGCTAAGTAATTTCTCACCTTGCACAGAGAATAAAATTCATGCCAACTTTAACACATTAGGCGACAGAATTACATGTTCAGCTCTAATGCAATCCATGACATGTAACAAGGCAAACAGAGTGTGTTTGGAAGTTTGTTTTCCTTTGGGAATCACACAGCACATTTAACCTAATCTGTCCTGACACTTGAGTTACAACATTATGAGCTTCTTCGGGGAAGCAAAACGGTAGATGCCTCTTTGCAAGGCAAAGCAGAAGTTAATAAAATGGGCGACGTGTGGAGGAGAAAAAGCCCGATCACGCCGTCGTGCAATTCCCCACAGCACACAGGTTCCAGGTCGGGATTTTTCCACCAGAAAAGCTGAAGTCTCGTGACATACTTCTGCTGAGGGTGAAATGCGACCTCTAGAATTTTGCTCGATTAGACGAAAAACTGCGAGAATACCCCAAGTGGGACCACTTTGTAGTTTGAGTTGTGAGTGTTGGATCTTACATTAAACCGAGCATTCATCCAGCTGCTCTGCCAGGTATTGTTTTACACTCTGCCCACCAACTCGCACGATGGAGACCTGCTGCTGGATCGCAGCTTTCCAAAATGCCCCCGGACACGTGGTGGAGCGCTGTGCAACGCGCCTGCCAGCACGGGCTGCAGATAGCAGAAACCCAAACCAAACCCTGGCCATCCTCTTTGAGTGGCTCCTGCAGGAATCTCCCTTAAAGCGCAGCACGCTCAGCTGAGGGGGCTCGAAAAGGTGGGCTCTGGTTGCACCTTCTGAGGCACCTGTTTGACATCCATCGCTCCACAGGACCAAAGCCCGTCCTCGGGGGTTCCTCCAGGATGAAAAGGAGTGAAGGAACCTGAACCCAAACAGCACAGGTGGCAGCCCACGGCGGGAGCTCCTGGTGCCCCGGGGCAGGGCGGGCTCTGGCCGGGGGAGGGGACAGCCGGTGCCGGGGGGTTCCCACACGATGCTGCTGCCCCGGGCTCAGCGCCGGTGCCCCCCGGCATCACCAGCATCCTCAGGTCCCTGCTGCAGCCAAGACTAGAAGAAGGGGTTTTCACACCCGTACTGAACAGGGTGGGGGCCGTGCAGGTTCTGTCATGGGTCTTTGCTAAACACTGGTTGGGAGCAAAAGAGGTAAAGCGGAGCCTCTGCAGGAGGGGAGCGCCCAGTGCCCAGCGCCACGTCCCCCCCCCAGCGCGTCCCTTCCCCG
>NW_010135403.1:3122-7052 GCF_000699245.1 Pterocles gutturalis
GCCTGTGGCCAGGGTCTGGTTTTGCTGGGACCTGGGGAGGGCACCTGCAGAGGCACTGAAGTGCCAAGAAAACAGGGAGCCCGAGGAGCAGAGGTGCTGTAAGGTCATTTTGGGTCATTTCCCTGCCAGAGAAACGCTCCCGGCAGGAGGGTCTGAACACGGTCGTTCTGCAAAAACCGGGCATGGAGACGTATCGCTGCTCCCTGAGTGTGTCCCCCAGGAGCACCGAGGGCTCGGCCGCACGCATTCGGCACAAAGCAGCGGGCAGGAGGAGAGCAAGGGGCAGGAGAGGGGACAATGATGGTGGCCAGGTCAGCCCCCTCCCCAGCCACCAGCCCCCTCCCCGGCCAGGGTGGGGGGATGCTCTGGGCGCAGGGTGCAGCACCGCTGCCAAGGACCCTGCCCGCAGCCGGGCTGAGCCACCTGGGGTTGCGATGGACAAGGGCAGCAGCAAAGGGGCCCCTCCACGTGGTTTTTTATTTTATAGTGACCGGCAAGTTCACCACTGCCGGGGAAAACACCATCGTTCTACAAGTGGCCACACGGCCAGCAAAACCCAGGGATACAAACTTCAGGGGTATGTGAGAATCAATTTGTTTCACGAGCACTGGAGGTAGTGGAGGTGGTTTCCTGCAGCTGACTTTTATCTGAATTGTACAAAGGTTTGCTGCTCTTCCCACCTACACATCAGACTTTTCCCACAGCCTCCCGGCAGTGACCTGTCGCAGTCGGCAGAAGCAGCCGATGGGCTCAAATCCCTTAATGCAGACTTCTTGCCTGTTCTGACTCTAAATTCCTTTTTCTGCCCAAATGCCTACTTATATGAAACTTTTAGGAACTTAATTATCCTTGAGGCTTCTACCTCTCTGTGAAATCTGGTTTAAATCAGTAAAGAAAAGAGTTCAAAGTTATTGGGCAGGACAGGCAGACAGACAAGCACACAGGGATCACAGGAACCTTGTTTTCATAGGAAACTAGATTAAAAAAATCCCACAGCAGTTACCAGCCCTGGCGGTGGCACCCCCCGGTCCCGCACGGGGCGATGCTCGGGGCGGGGGGCCGTGAGCCCGGGTTTATGCTCTTCGCCAAGGGGAGGGCGACGGGAACAAACCTCCCTCCTCCGGCCGGGCTCGCGCGGGCAGCAGCAGCGGCTCTGCAGCCTGTCTGCTTTTCCCAGCTGGATGCAGATTCATGACATCCCCGCTCACTTTGGCATGCAAACCTGTACCTAATTTCTTCTGGAAAGGGCCCTGAGGAAGTCAGCAGATGTTATTATTAAAGCATTGAGCATCAGCAGCTCCTGAGATATTGTCAGTCCGTTAATGAGCTGATCAAACCGGGCAAAGCAAGGGGCTTCCCCACTTCTTATTAAGGAAAATCAGACCTCCAAGGTTAAAAGCCTTCTTTTAAACCACACCAGGTTTATAGGTTGCAAAATGCTCTTTAATCAGTTTATTCTTAGAGGGCCCTAGCTGTCCAGGCGCAGGAGTGGGCATTGTCTGAAGTGGTCCGTGTAAGGAACTGTAGCAGCTCTGTCCTGGTAGCGTTTGCTGGCATTTTCGCTTGCTCAGTCATCTCAACACGCCTGTTCTGTGCGGTTTCTGTAATTCTTTTGTGAGTACTTCATGCATCACTGCCAGCAGCTCTGCCCCAAGACTTCTGCTGATTTGTGAGTTATTGTGCTGTGCTGTGTGAAAGTTAAACCCATTTTCCTATCAATGTGTTTGCATTCTCAGTTTGGCAAACCCTAAATCTCAGCTGTTTCCCAAGGCTGCAGGAGACACAAGGGGCACAAGTGAGCAAGAAATGACCCTGAACCGAAGGTCTCCCTGCACCTCGCCTGGGCACCGCCTCGCCCGGAGATGTCTCTGTGTCTGGGGATGCCCTGGATGCTCCTCTCCTCTAAGCAATGGCTAACGGGGAACCCACTGCGTTGGGTTTTTTCTTAATCCCTGGACTCCCCGCGGTCCAGGTGCTCATCACCACTTCCTTCTCGCTGCGGGTCACTGAGCTCCACATCCACATCCTGATTTACTGGGGCATGGGCGTATTTACACCATCGGATACGCAGCGGCTGCTATAAATATGTCTGTGGGTCCCTTTCGCTATGCACCGCTGAGGAAGGGGCATGTTGTGAGAAATTGACCCTGAAATACAGAGTACGAAGGTGATTGTGGAGACAGAAGGGACTGGGCCAGTTTGGTGTCTCTCTGCTGTGGTTCCATCAGGCTTTTTTACAGACATCTGCTGAACTGTGGCTTCCAGGGAACATTTCTGACATTACCTGTATTTTTAACCATAACGTGTGTCACTTGGCGAAAATTTATGGACACCAGTAAACAAACAGGCCCTGAGCTGGGCACCGAAGTGGCACTTTTCCTGCTTTCCCAGCCCGGCGAAGATGGGAATCTCCATCAGCAGTTTGTGCCCCCCCCATGCTGGGCGCAGGCTGAGCTGCCCACGTGCAGCGGTGGCACCCCTGTGATGGGGACACGCCGGAGAGCTGCCCCGAGCCCCTCAGGTAACCCCCCGCAGCCCGTCTAACCCAGCACATCGCACATGCCTGTGCCACCAGCAAGTGCCCGTCACTGTCCTGGGTCACATCTGATGGCTTCAGATGATAATACGGGACAGAGGAATAGTAAACCTGAGAAAGTCAATGGGAAACATCCCCAAGAGCCCAGAGCTGGGGCTGCTTGTGGTGGAGGACGAGAGGCACCGACACACCACACACCCGGGGTCCCACGGCAGCCGGTGTGACCATGTGCAAAAAAGTCACCCAGGTGCAGGCTGCAGAGCCGGGGTCTGCGACCGGGGTGAAGGGAGGGACCGGCCCTGGGCTCTGCTGGGAGGGTTCCTTCTCATCATCTTTTTCAGGCCAGTTACCAGCCATTTGCAGAATGGCTGAGTTAGAGCTGCTGCTGCTGCTGCACCTCCTTCCAAACTGTGAGTACCAGCTATATTTTTTCATTTTTCCGAGGAAGTTCATAAATAAGCTGGAATTCTCCAGGAAGAGGCAAAGGCCGTGCTGGTTTGGGTTAGATTGTTTTGTTAAATCTCAAGAAAAACTGTTCTTCATTAAAGAATGTGCATTCGTTTCCGGAGAAGTGGCTGAAGACCTTTCCCCTTTCTGGTATCTGGAGTCTTGTGTATTTATAAACTTGAATGCCTTTTCTGTTTAAATATTTAAAGCTTGTCTTTCCTTTTGGTTTCCCAAAACTTGAACTGAAGAGGAGGGATGGTGTGTGCTGGGGGAGCAGAAGCCGGGTCAGCCCTGGCTGCACGGGCACTTGGTGTGCACAGCCAGGAACCGAGTGCCCCGGGGAGGTTTGTCAAACAAGTGTTAGAAGGAGAAGGCTTGTGTCCCCAGGAATTTTGGGTGGTTGTTCATCTCTGCGCAGGGCAGAGTGAGAAACCTCGGCAGGTGAATTGAGCTGTTGGCTGCCCTTTCCCTGCTGCGCAGTTTGTTCGGTTCGCGTTTGAATTGCTGAGCAGTGATGCTTCTGGGCGCCCGTGGCCAAATCATTTAACTCTTCAGATGTGTATTTTCCTTTTATTTTTTTAAAATGTCTTACAACTTCAGCAGTGTTCCTCCTGCCTCTCATCTGGGTGAAAGTGCCACACCTGGCTATAGACACCGAGACCCAGAGGAGCTGCGTGTGTGTTTCTGTGCAGCACGAGCCCACCGGCTCTGCGCTGTGCAAACCAGGCTGAGGAGGGGGGTTCCCCACACAGCGTGTCGTTATACCGCTGCCCACGCTGAGGGTGTGTGGTTAGAGCTGCCCACGGGCTGGGGGTGAGTGGTTAGAGCTGCCCACACTGCAAGTGTGTGGTTAGAGCTGCCCACGGGCTGGGGGTGTGTGGTTAGAGCTGCCCACGCGCTGGGGGTGTGTGGTTAGAGCTGCCCACGGGCTGCGGGTGTGTGGTTAG
>NW_010135404.1:0-13946 GCF_000699245.1 Pterocles gutturalis
ACACAGCTTGGTGTCATTGGCAAGCTTGCCATCACATGTCATGTACAGGACAACCAAGAAATCAGGCCCAGTCAGCAGGGGTTTATGAAAGGCAGGTCCTGATTGACTGAAGGAGATCATCTCCTTCTATGACAAGGTGACCTGCTTAGTGAATGAGGGAAAGGCTGTGGATGTTGTCTACCTAGACTTTGGTAAAGCCTTTGACTCTGTTTCCCACAGCATTCTCCTGGAGAGACTGGCTGCTCATGGCTTAGATGGGCATACACTCCACTGGGTAAAAAACTGTCTGGATGGCCAGGCCCAAAGAGTGGTGGTGAACAGAGTTACATACAGTTGGTGGCCAGTCACATGTGGTGTTCCCCAGGGCTCTGTACTGGGGCCAGTTCTGTTTAATGTGCTTATCTACAACCCAGACTAGGGGATTGAGTGCACCCCCAGTGAGCATGCAGACAAGACCAAGTTGGGTGGGAGTGTTGATCAGTTTGAGGATAGGAAGGGTCTACAGAGGGATCTGGACAGGCTGGATCAATGGGCCAAGGGGAACTGTATGTGATTCAGCAAGGCTAAGTGCTGGGGGTCTTAGTCAACAGCTGGCTGAGTATGAGCTGGCAGTGTGCCCAGGTGGCCACGAAGGCCAGTAGCATCCTGGCTTGTGTCAGAAATAATGTGGCCAGCAGGACTAGGGAAGTGATCGTCCCCTGTACTCAACACTGTTGAGACCTTATTGGTCTCTACAACTACCTGAAAGGAGGTTGCAGCGAGGTGGGTGTCAGTCTCTTCTCGCAAGTAACAAGCAATAGGACAAGAGGACATGGCCTCAGGTTGCACTGGGGAGGTTTAGACTGGATATTAAGAAAAATTTCTTCACGAAAAGTGCTGTCAAGCATGGAAACAGGCTGTCCAGGGAAGTGGGGGAGCCACCATCTGTGGAGGTATTAAAAGATGTGTACATGTGGCACTTATGGACATGGTTTAGTGGTGGATGTGGTAGTGTGAGGTTAACGGTTGGGCTTGATCTTTGAGGTCCTTTCCAACCTAAGTGATTCTATGATTCTATAACTGAAAAGCCACAACAGAAGAACATGCCAGGACAGCAGCAGCCCTTCAATCCTGAAGTTAATTTTGATTAAAAAAAGAAATCCCATGCTGTATAAAAATTTCAAAGAAAGAAATATTACACATTGTAGAATCTATTAAGTGGGAAGAAGTTGAAGAGATCCATCATTCTTCTCAGTATTCTTAGGAGGTGACCTGTCCTTTAATTGAAGTTACCATATCCTACTTTGAAGAGTTTTTTTTTCCTTTTCTAGAGTGGCTGTTGCAGTGTCAAACTTCTCAAGAGAGACTGCTTAATAAAAAAATGCTGCCCTCCTCTTCTGCACATAAATGTTTTTATGTTTTTTTCTTTTATTTTGACTCAATATCAATAACTCCTTTAAAGAAATAAAGTAGGCTTCATTGGAGAAAAATGCAGGAACAACATTTAGAAATATATATCTCAGATATTAGCAAAGGGTTTAAAAAACAGAAATCAGAGCAAAGTTTTGCAAAGTTGTTTTGTTTTTTTTTTTTTTAAACCATGGTTTTGGAGATCACAAAGCACTTTTCAGAAACAGCATATCTGTGAATTTTAAGCATACAAATTAATTCGTCTCTTCCCTGTTTTGCTATAAACCTTAGAAACAAACAGACTTCATAAAGAATGACAACTACATGAATCTGGATGTCCTATAGACATTAGAAACAAATACACTTTATAAGAAATTACATTTACATGGTTCTGGACTTCGGTTTCAGCTACTTCTGCTCTCTCTGATCAGAAAATGCAATGACTTTGTTACCATGTGAATACAGGGGATAAGCAACACCGGAAAAGAAGACAACACTGTTTGCTGCTGCTGCTAATAACTAACATACCCCAGGTAGATCCAGGAGGAGATACTGTTCTGGATTACAAGTTTGTCTGCAACTACAAAGTTGTTAGAAGCATCTTTATTTTACAACTTGCAAGAATAAAAGACTATTCTCTTTGCAACACACAAATTACTAAGGGCAGGTGAAAAGAAAGGCATGCAGAGCTCACTGATTATCTAGAATACAGCAGCTTGCTGGTCTACCAACAGCAGTTTTCAGAGGTTGCTTAAGCTTCTAACATGAACCATACTCAGTGGGTGCAAAGGGTAATTAAATAGATACAAACTCTTCACTGTTCCACAGCCTACCTAAAATCAGTTTTGAACACAGCTTATGTTCCTCTTCTCCCACCCCATGGTTAAGCATGGAGAGCATTATGGAATATAAATGATTAGCAAAATAGCTAGGAATTTGGTTAGACTAAACATAAAGGACATGAAAGAGTTGGAAGAAAAGTAAAGTAGCAGATCAGATATTTAATCAAGGAAATATTCTGTTCATCCATCATTCCTTGCAATCAAGCAGCAGACTGCTTACTATACTTTCCTAGTGAAAATATGCAAAAGACAAACATGTTTTTAGAAGTACTGTATGGTTTTGAGTTACAGTGTGCTGCATATATCCAAATTCAGCTGTTTATTATTGCTGCATGGTCCTCTTATATTGACTGACAAAAAAGATCATGAAGCTCAAAGCTATCCATGTAATTTCCAAACAGCTTGAAAATAAAATTAGAAAGTGAAGAACTGAAATAATATCAGATGAAGAGTTCAAAATCATAATTTCTTCACTTGATCTCCACCACAACTCTATTAAAATACTGAAGTAATTGTGTAGATACACTGGTAAACCAAAAACCTTTTGTTAGGCTTTTTTTGTTGTTTTTTTGGTTTTGTTTTTGTTTTTTACAAGTAACATTTTTTCTTCCAGTGTAGTCCCATTCAGCTTAATGTTTTGGGTGAAGGGAAAAAGAATATAAATAAAACACACAAAAGTCCTGACATTACAGAGCCTAGGATCTGTAAAGATCTCCCTATGTCATCTCCAGTCCTCCTCTACTTACACCCACATAATTGTCCCATGTAGCTTTACCATTCCCCTGCCTCCAGGGTTGACACAGGGATCAGCTGTTTCCTGACCCAGCACCCAGGCCGCTCTTCTGCCTGTGCCAGGCAGAGATCCCAGCAGCCCTCATATCTTGGCAAACCTTGGCATCTTTTGGCTACTCCATGGACAAGATGGAGGGGAGATTTGTTTTAACCCCACTCCCCACTCATGAATGCTGGCATGAGGAGTCTTCCAAAGTAATCAAAAGCTGAGCTCCTACAGCTGCTCTTGTGTTCAGGCCAGTGACACCAGCAACTCCCAGGCAAAGCTCCAGTTGCATACTGGAAGCAATGCTGGCTCAAACAGCAGCAGCTCCTCAAGTATTTCCTTGTCCTAACAGCTTACAGAAAAATTCAGTCCTAATCAGCATACTTTCATCCTGATCATATCCAGGCACAGCTGACTACCCCACCACTTGGCAAAATAGCCTCAGGCCCACATTATTATTTCTTTACTAGCCAGAATCCTTGTATGCTCATCTGCAGTCCTCTGGGAATAGGGCACCATCTAATTAAAGCAGATGGTCAGTGAAAATTCAAAGGTCAGAATTAAGAATCTCAGCTTCAAGTGTCCATCTAAATTACCAGTCACCCAAGCCAACCCACGTGTGCAAAGCCAAACTGCAGTAACGTTTGTTTAAATTAAAAATGGTCTTTGAACTAAGTAGACATGCATTTGGAAAAAAAGCACATACAGAGGTGTTGTGTTTACTTGCTCTTATTAAAACTTACTGAAGTATCATGTTTTTTTCCGTAATGCTCTTACAGACTTTTTCTGTTTATTCCCTTTTCTGTTTATTCCTTCCCATTTTTTTCCAGAAATCTCTTTTTTGGGTTTGTGGGTTTTTGTTTTTTTCCCCTGAGAAAAAAAAAGATCTATCAGTAAACCAGGACATCCTGGACTAAACTTTGCTAACCATCAGCCCCAGGGAACAGGTGTAGCACTCAATTTTGCCATACATTTCCTTTTGTTTCTCATGTTTTTGGCTTAATTGCATTTGTATTTTTATTACAAGCATATTTCATCCCTTTCCTTTTTCACAGCAAAATAAAATGGTACCCAGTATTTAGTTTGTTAATTCTGGAAATTATTTAGCAGAAATGCTAATTCATGAACATGCGTTTCTTTTTTTACTTGAAGCAAAGAAATTAAATAGCTCTCAACCCAAATAAACTGTGAGTGAAACCGCATTAGGCTATAACATGCTAATATGATTTCAAGATTCAGCCAAGCCTTTCTGCATGCAGCTGCAGCAAGAATAAGGCTAGCCTTATTCTCCTCTCAGTTTGTGTTAAGTACTTAAGCATGTTTGCATCTTTGCTAGAATAGGTGAAATAAACTAAGAGGAACAAAGCAGTCTAGGAACTGCTGGGTGGCAGGCAGCTTGAGTGGAATCTATGCATTCAGAATATGCCTTTTAAATTCACTGTTGCATAGCTCTGCAACTAACTACAATTAAATGAACTACAATTTACTACAGTTAAATGCAAAATGGGTTTTTCTTATTTTTATATTTTTTCTGACAGTGGATTTTTTTTCTCAGGTTGTATTTTATTCTACATTTCTTTCCTGCTTTTCTGAAAACATTTCTCAGCCCCATCCCTAACCTTGCAGGAAACGAAAAGCCACTAAGGGTTTAAAATATTGTCTTTTTTTTCCCCCTACTATTACAGTCAATGACAAGTAAGAAGGCTGAAATATTTTGACATTTACATATCACAAACCTTTCAGTAAAAATACTTTTAATTTCCCAAGGGATGATTTTCCTATCAAAGTCTTCACTTCTGACATTTTTTTCAAAAAGCCCTGATCATCAGCAAACAAATCAAATTGTTCATGTACACCAAAGAAAAGGAATACAAAAGTGGTAAGAGATTTTATTGGTAGTCCTGCTGATGTAAGGAAAGTGACCTGAGCATAAAATAAAAAAGGCTTGCATTTCATAATGATTTGGAAGCGAATTCATACCCTTCCTTCATGCCTCTCTGATATCAGTAATTATCTGAGGAGGGAACAGGCTGATGTTCTGATAGGCTGCAAAAATAGAAATGTAATACCTGGTTTTAAGATAGGTACTCAGAACACATTAAAGGGTTATGTTCAAAGCAAATAACACCTCTGGAGTGAGAGAGAACAATGCTGACACCAAGTGGAAGAAAATGCTATTGGTTCCATCCTCTGCAGCAACCTTGAGAAAACCTGACAGCCACAAGTCTTAGGTTTAGGTGTTGTGGTAAATTTTTTCAACATCAGAGGAAGACCACACAGATGCTCTGAAAGCAGAAATCTATGTTATCCTAATGTGCATGCTAGCTGATTAATTATAATCCTCTTCCTTGTAGTGTAGCAAAGCAATTGGCTGCTGCTCTGAACACATCAGGTATTACTCTCCTTCACAAATTGCCGATAAAACTCCTTAATCTGTAATCTACATAAATTCTGTGAGCCTGACTATGTCAGGAGCTTTTGAGATGCTCTGTTCACAGCAAAACTGAAGATGGGCATTCAAAGGCTAAAAAGTAACAAAGACAAGTCTCCACTGAGTTGGTTTCTGTACAGCATAAAGCCCCTTCAAAACATATTTTCCAAAACAGGAAAGGCCTGTATCAGTGACCAGTTTTAGAAAGACCTCCCCCTCACACACATTATATCATTATTGAATGACAGACAGCGATCAGTGTAATCAGCTAGTATGGTTGCCTGAGTTCTGTCCTTATTGATTGCAGTAAAGAACCTTAGAATTTCAGTTTGACCAGCTTGCCTCTTCTGTGCTCGAGCTGCTTGTTACAGTAAAGCACAGCTGACAGTGTGCATCGTGTCACACAGAGCACAGCTTCACCTGCCAATATTCTCTCCCAGTGCAGCCTTCCGCAACCAAAAAAATATATTCTAAAAATCCACATATTGCAGTGAAGGGGAAGAGAAAAAAGTAGATAGCGGCAAAATCCACTAAAGTCAGAGAAAGGGGTTGAAGTATGACAGCAGTGTCCCAGAGCACTTGTACAGCAAGCCATGAGAAACCCCCAGCAATGCTGGAGCAAACATTAAACCAGTGATGTTCCCTCCACACCCTGCGCTTTGCTAAAAATGGAGACCAGGCACGCTTGTCATTTTTCAAGTTACAGACCTCCAGTACAAAGGACAGTCTGCTGCAGATCACAGGCACAGCACAGAAAAAGCACCTCGCACAGCACAGAAAAAGCACCTCGCTCTCTCCATATCCTACTCCCTCCACCGACAGGCAGAAAGGTTCTGGCGCTGAATACCTGGAAGGGAGTAACGATTACTCCAGAGACATCCACTTTGGTTTTTTTAAATCACACTTGCCTAGGCTACAGCAGTTTTATCAAATCCTTATGCCTACAGTCAGTAAAATATTCTGCACTGTTTATCCAGAAGAAAAAAAATACATTCTTAAAATCCATTGGCCACAATTTTTAGAGAGCTAGATCCTACTTTGATCCTCAATGTATAGCATTTTTTATCCAGTCCTCTGGTTTGGGCAGTACTCAAATACAAACTAAAACTTAATGTTTAATGAGTCCATGTTTTGCTAAATTTACAAAGGTTAGAGAAAATAGAATGGGAAATAATATGAAGAAGTCTTTCTATAATGTAACAGCAATCCCTACAGAAACTTTGACAAATCTGTCAGTTCACATGGTACACACGGGATTGGCTATGTTCACATCTAAACCCAATTAAAAGTTAACATTGCCAAGAGCTTAAATGAAAGTAGGTAATCAAGACATGTATCAGTTTAAATTTAGAAAAATTGTTAAGAGCCACAGATAGGAATTAGAACTATGTTCTCCAATCCAAGAAAAAATGTTTTGACAAGACAATTTAGTCTAACCTGGAAATTTCAGTTTACTAGATTATGAGATAATGTCTGTTTGGTTGGTTGTTCGTTCATTCTGAAATGTTTCAGCTAATTCCACAAGCACTGTCATGGGATTAGCAAAGGAAAACATCAGTTAAATTATTGCTCTCTTCCAAATTGAGGACAGTCCACCTGGGAGGCCAAAATTCTTTACGGCAACTTCAGATGAGAGTGAGCCACCATATGTTTTTTTTCCATGGAACAGGGTTAATGTTGAAGTGTCCACTTCCTCTTTGAAAAACACTAAAAACCTAAGACTGACAAAACTCTCCAGACCACAAAGCCTTCCCAATAAAACCATAATTTGAGTAGATAAAGTCTCCATGAAATATTTAGTTGTACTGTTCCAACCAACTCCAAACCACACTGCAGTTTCAAAAATTCACTCCAAGGTGTCTGTGGTCAACCTGCAGGTCCAGGATACCGTCTAGCTCCACTTCCCCAGCCTCCTGGATCTCTGCAACCCCTTTATACTGGGGTTGCATAATTGTAGGGAGTAGCTCCTTGGGATCCAATCAATAAGCAGTCCCTGCAGCCTTACTTATATACAGTGAGCCATGGATAAAAGGACAAAGGAAGAAAAGAAAACAAGAAATGAGACTCATTTCCTCAGGGTGTAGGCTTTTCTTCTAATGACTCCCATGCTTTGTTGGAGATACATGCAGTGGCTTGTACGCACCTACAAAGTCATGCTTCTGGTTGCTTGCAAGACAAAGGTAGCGTGCATAATTCAGGAAGGATTTACTTATTACTTCTGTAAAAAGATATGAAAAAACACTCTTGGACTAGATGCAAAAAAAAAAAACCAATATCCATATTCAACTTTTATCTAGAATGTAAGATTCAGAAATGATGAGGGCAAACAGCATGATAAATTGCTTTTAGCAAGGTTTGGTTCACAATTTAATTACACTATAAAAGTTAAGCTAATCTTGTACACCTCCAACACAGCTAGTGAAGCACTTCAGGTTAAACACAGTTATCTAGAGAGGCCTTAGGTTAAAATAAACACCAAAGTGTCTAACCATTCCAACTCTATTTTAAGAAAAAAAAAAATATGTACAACATACAATGGCTAAGAGAAAGGACAAGCTAAAATACATTTTAGCTTGGATATATCTTTTAAACCACTGTCTTTAGATGGAACAGATGTCTGTGAATAGTCTACAATCCAGCCCAGGGTAACAGTTCTGAAATAATACACCAGTGCCTTTCAAAAACTTGCCAATTCTTCTCCTGGTCTGTCAGTCCAAATCAGCCCACAGACATAGAGTAAGTAGGATGACTCCTGGCACTTCAAAATACTAAGGGTTCTTTCTGCTCAGGAGCAATCAGTCTTGCCCATCTCAGCCTACAAACACCACAACTGAAGGTTAAGCCTATGTAAGCCATGCCTGCCAGATTGGTATGGCTTTAATTTCCTAAAGCTCAATTAATCAATGTAACATATAATGTTAAAGTGGGAAAAAAAAGGCATCCCAAAAACAGCAATAAAAAAAAAAATCACAGGAATTAAGTAGTCCAAATGCAAGTATCTGTGTAAATGCTTCAAGTTATTTCATGAGAAACTGCCAATGAAAGCAAGTTTCATTTCCAGGAAGAAACAAGGGATCCCAGCCAGGTTTGCCATTTCACTTTTTGCTTGCTTTGCTGGAACTAGAACATGCACTTTTAATATGTTTAGTTTGTGAACCTAACTTAGATGTTTCCAGTTTCATGGACTTTGAGCAATTGTTACATTATGAAAGATGAAGGGTACCTATCCAATGTGCTGGGTTTCCTGCCAGAAATTACAAAAACAAGATCAACCACAGAATACCGAATTCCCTTCTCACCCACAGATGGGATTTCTTTCATAAGCTTACCTCAGAGCTGGAGAGTGCCTTGTCTGAAATTTTATTAAAGAACTTGAAAGCATCTTTTCAGTAGAATTCTTTCCCATATCACCACAATCCCAGACAGACTGTGACATTTTGCAGAATTACAGGGGGTGAAGTTGCTTTTAAAACAAAAGCACTGCAATAGAAAGCCAGGTTTCCTGGCTTCTCTAACACCTTTCCAATTTCTTTTAGCTTCTGATGCTTCTAGTTTTGCAAGCAGAAGCAGATATAATAGCTAATATTTTGATCTCGCATGCTCATTTGAGTACAGGTTGCAGGAATTCTCAAAGGTGATAGCGATACGGGACATCTTCAGAGTGTAAGGGGAGCTAGAGGCGTGGGCTCCAACGCTGTCTTTGTGTGCAACAATCCAAGTTTGAGATTTGTCCTGTGACATAGCAGGAATATTTCAGAAACATCCTTGTATCAGTGTATTCTGTTCTCTGTACCTACAGCTGTACAGGATTTATTTTAAAGGAGAGGTTCCAAGGAGCACTGCAGTCTTAATATTTAGTTTGGGATATATAATATGTTCT
The DNA here is from genome assembly GCF_000699245.1 of Pterocles gutturalis. Lineage (NCBI taxonomy): Eukaryota > Metazoa > Chordata > Aves > Pterocliformes > Pteroclidae > Pterocles > Pterocles gutturalis. The sequence goes on from NW_010135404.1 coordinate 9,321, forward strand.
AAATATTGAATTTTACTTTGTATTAGAAGTCTGCTGATTTTCCTTAGCAGAGATACTTGGAGAAAGAAGCCAGGAAATTAAGGAGTCACAAACATGAGCAGCATGATCAACAATTACATTCAACGCAAATCTCTTTCATAATCCTTCACCTGATCTAGCAGACTGCTATCAATCTAGTCACAAACCGCAAGGATGTGTGGTAACTGCATGGTGCAGTATTAAACTGCAGGTTTCGATACAACATTTCCTTCACTTCTTTTTCTAAAAATCAATTTCAGGTTAAGTAGCAATGATACATCACATCACAAACTGAAAACAGGACTTATACTGACCCTCTCCGTAAACCAGCATTTGTCTATCATGTTCCTTTCATCAAGAGGTTTTTGACAAAAAAAAGGTAAACAGGAATCCAAGTACTAAGAATGTTTTAGAAAACAATATGCCCAAGGGGAGGCTGAAACATACATACAGAGCTCTGGAAAGGTGAGAAGGGTTTCACCCTTCTGGCTTTGCTTTCCTGCATCACCAATGTATAGCCAAATACACACACAAAATAAAAAGTGCTTCACTCGAGGAAAAATCCAGTGGCTTTGATCTAACAAAGCTTGGCATTAAGATAATAGAAGTAGAACAACTTGGGATGTTATTCTTGACCTTTTACTTTTGCACTTGCATTTTTTTTCAAAATCAGGATTTTAAAGACTCATGTTTTCCCCCTAGCTTAGGCATATCATGAATATTTACATTGCTGGCAACAAGTCATAGTCATTAATTACGCTATGTGTTAAGTAAATACATTTCCATTTGTAGGTTCCAACCTAATGAACCACTTTTGATTACTTGCTGAATGAATTAACATAACTTTCTTACCTGAAGGCCATCTGCTAGTCCCTGTGAGAAACCAGGGTTCTGGTCAGCAAAAACCATCTCATGGTGTTGAAGCAAATACAGCAGGAGGCCGTTGTAAAGCCTTTGTTCTTCACAAGCCCAGGGACTGACAGGGATCCTAAGGGAAGAGAAGATGGATTAAGTTTAGGAGCTCTCAGATCAGGGGCTAATGATAAGTCACACAGGGAGCCCCTAGTACCCGAGAGAATTCAGCAAAGCAGCCAGCTGGGCAATGGGATAGATCAGAGTTCCAGTCTCATTTCTTACAAGCAAGTGTTGGGACAGTGACTGACTTAATTTGGTGGGTTCACAACACTGGGAGCCTCACAGTGATGGAGCCCCAGTTTGGTGCAATGGCTCACAGCACAATGAATCTTTGAAGCAGTACAGCAAAATAGCTAGAACTTGACAGTAACTCGGTCATGAAGTTCACAAAATCAAGGACGAAGAGGAAAAAAAAGCCTCCAAAATCTGACATAACTCACTGGCATTGGGGCTGGAAGAGAGTTGGTTTTTTCTAGCTTAGTTTATGAAGGTGAATTTTGTTGGCTAGAATGTCTTATTACCAGAACTACCTGGAAAAAAACCATAGGTAAGAAACTGTTGAAGTAGTTGAACTTGTACTATCCACACAAGTAGACTCAGTTGGAATAATTTAATTAAAGTCAAGCGATTCTTTATACGGGATTCTAATCTCATTCCCTGAAGGAACAGTATATTTCCCCTTGAACTATTTGGAAGCTTAGAGGACATTTACACAAATGCTGTTGCCTTAATCCAGCTTCTCCAGCCATGCTGCACCAACCCAGTTCCACTCAGCACAATATAAATATTTAAACAATAAGTTAATAAACTCTGGAGACTAACACGGAGACCTACACACACCAGTCTTCTGTTTGAAAAATTAGCACACTCATTATTCATTTATGATTTTAAATCTCAAATATACCCACTAGGCCCAGTCCAATTGCTTTCATTCACATTCTTCTTTTGTAAACTTACTGTTGTTTGTTAAAGAACTTGAGTTTGTGCTCTTTTTGAAAGAAGATGGTTTAAGCAGAGTTATAGCCAGTACAACATAGACAGAGTTACAGGATAAACTACTGTGTCATCACTTCTTTCTTTAGGGTTGGCTAACATTTCTCCTTCTTGGATTCCTATTCTTCTCAGGACAGACTCAGTTTCTCCAAAAAAAGCAAGCCTGCATGTAAAACCTGGTTGGCAAGCAACAGCCTATCCTGCATACAACAATCCTAAAACATTATTCATCACTTGCCCAAACATTAGCACCCTCAGCTCACAGTCCATACAAGCAATCTTTTTAGTCACCTTGTTTTTCAGCTTCTTTCTTTAACTTAGACATGTGTTCTCGAATCAATCTCTACCAGCTCTTAACTCCTTACTAGCAAGGACCACTCCACGAGTTGTTCATAAAGATAAGGGTAAGCTTGCCCTGCTTACTGGGTCCCACTTTCCCTTACTAGCAACCTAGGTTTTGGGTGTCCAGTTCTCTTTTTGTCTTAAAACAAATCTAATCTATACTCTGGGATGTGATCAGACAGCTGACTCCAAATATCAACACCTGCTCATCTGCAGATATTCATGGATGCTAACAGAAGTGTATTCCAAATATAGAAAATACATTTTTAATTTTCTTGCAGCCACCTTCCACAATGACTTTCAATTAAGTTTGAAAAATAATAATTTCTTGCCTCTTCAGATACTTCTGCTGCTAGAAGAAACTGCATTATTAGGCTGAAAATAGGTGAACCATGTTCACGCAGTGTTAAATCCAGGAACGTGTTCCTAGGAAGAGCACAGCTACTGGAGTATATTCTGCACTTCACCATAAAAGCCCTGTAATCAGTTGTAGTGCAAATCACGCAAAAGAGAACACTCACTACAAATAAGAAACAATTAAAACTTGATCATTAGGAATCAACTACTGGTTTCCTTGAGTCTAAACCTTTGAAAAGATACTTTGCCACAAAGTGCAAGCTAGAAAATACATACAGTTCCTTGCCTTGGCTTTGTTCAGGAGATCTGACAAGGTTCCTTGCTGGCAGAGGCTTACTGCAAATTTACAGACAGAATGAGTCAGTGAGAAGCAAACAGCTGGGTGGCTAGGCATCCTTGTGTACTCACACAGGAATTACTTGCTGAGGTTAGTGGCAGAAATCTCTTTACCAAGATGAGGCATAATAAAGTTCCTATAGAAATTTAAGTAACATCAGTGAAATCTCTGATAAAAGCAAAGCAACACTTTCTCTTCAGCATTTACAGAAACCAGCAGGACATGAAACAGGTCACAAGAAGAAGGATGAATGGCAACAGAAATAAATAGTTCAGAGGATGAGCAGAAAGACGTCACCAGCAGAAGCTGACAGAAGAGTGGATCTTAGCATAGAAAGTCTAGGGAGTAACCAAGCCTGATGCTTGACCTACAAGATAGGTTTTTGTAGTATCCTTACCTACAAGGTGAGGACATGAAAGCTGCGTCATGCAGATGTTAAGACTGAAGGCTCAAAAGATAATGAAATAGGTGCCAGGGTCAAAAATCTAAAAGGAAATCAGTGCGAAAGGTGCTGGTGGAGCACCTTAACAGCAATGAAGATAGCTTGACTCAGTCTCACAGGAAAAAAAAACAGCATGAGGGAGGAAAACAAGTAGAAGAAATCATGAGGACCTGGTTTGCAAAGGAGACTAAGTTAAAATTAAAACACTTTACTCAGTTATGCTTTTTCTGACATATACCGTCTTTTCTTATTCCCACTTTGGATCCCACCACCCTGAACAGAGACAGGAAGCATAATATACTAATACTATAATAGAATTCTTCCAGTATGAAGATTATTTTAGTCAAATATTCAATATAAGCAGCATTAAAGCAAGAGGCTACAACAGATTAAAAATAGAGAAGATACAGTTTAACAGTTTTCACACAAAAATTTATATTAGTTTCCTAGAATTTAAAATTCATGATAACAGGAGTTTTCTGTGACCCTGTAACTAGATTTCAAATATAATATCTGTGTGAAGGCTCATATTTTTTGTGTTGTAATTACCATAGTTACTAACTGTGACGTATATGCAGTTTAGGCTTGCAAGGGATAATGAGCAGCAAGTTTTATATTCTAATTTTGTGTCCCCAAGGCCCATATGTGTTCCATGTTCCAGCTACTGAATATGCCAACTCAGTCACTTCAGTGAAACTATAAGCATGACAGGTCTCCACAAATAAAAGTGTCAACAGATTGAGACAGGTGATAATCATAGACAGAATTTACAGTTGAACATAAATAGATGAAAAAATTAAAGTCTTATAAACAACCTAGTTTACTTTTTTAATTTCAAAGAAGGAAGAAGTAACTGCACAAAAATGCAGATTGCCAGAGTAGATGCAGAACAGTTTTAACACCAATTGCGTGGTGTATACATTTCTGCAGATTATATCTAAAGGGTTTTTTTCCATAACCTTCACATTCTGACTGAACTATAGCAAGTACTATCCAACATGTCTCCCCTTCCAGTCAATCTACATTTTGGCTGCTAAATGTTTCATAACATGGCAGTTAATTGCACTAATTCTTGCTCTGAAAGACATAAATTGTATTTATTACTTTATTCCCTGCATCAGCAGATACGGTTTGCCACATTAGACTACCTTGAATTTTGTTGCTGTACAGGACAATACAAATGGTTTATTCTGAACCATTTGAGGCCTCAAGTCACTCAGCA
>NW_010135404.1:13977-21406 GCF_000699245.1 Pterocles gutturalis
TGGTGAAGCAATCTCACTGAGAGAAAATGCTAGTTGCAAGGCTCTCCTCTCTGTTCAACTACCAAAAAGGTGATTTTTCATAATCCTAGGAGGTAACTCTCCAAGGAAAGAATTAGTTATATACTTTAAAAAAAAATTAGCTCCAGATTTACTGGTCTCTCTCTCAGAGCTGGTGAGATCAGAATGACTGTAAAAAGCTGGAGTTAACATTCATAGGGCAGATACACTTCTATTTATGGTAGCTGTGTTGTCTTGTCAAGTCACTCTGGCAGGGAAACCCGATGCTGATCGTTTTCAAGGCTTCTCAGACACGTCAATGCCACAAGTACTTAGTTTAGCTCTAAGTGTACTTTAAAAACCAGATGGGGGCATATTCAGAAGTAGCTGGACCATCTCCCAAACAGAGTGCGGTGCTTAAAAACTGAAACAGCTCATCAATTAATAAGTGAGCCTACTGAATTATTACGTGTAGACACAGAAATCGGTGGGCACATGTTCAGAGAATTTGGAAATGGAGATAAAGAAATAAAAAAAAAATATTCTTGCATGTGTGTGTATGCACAGAAGCTCCATGTGATAGTGAAAGGGAGGCTGGATGGCAGAAGAGCAGCAGTCAGTGCAGTCCTTGTTGAGTTAGTATGGGGGTCAAGGGACAGGTTATTTCGTGAAGGTCTTTTGGCATCAGCCTTTGACGTGTGTATGTTGTAAGTATCACCACACAACTAATCCAGACACTGAAGAAGTAAACCTCATCTGCTTACATTTATTTACTAATTTTAGCAGGCAGATATTAAGGAGCTTGGGGTTTGGTTGTAGAACTGCTTTCTTCCCTCACTGAATATCTTCCATGGTGAAACCTATTCTCACAGGAGTGAATGGCATAACTCCTACCACACTACATGTTATTAGATTCTTCTCCCTAGCTGTACTTTTACTAAAGTATGGGTCCTATTATTTATATCACTTGCAAAGGTTACATCGGGTGATAAGCCAACAGAGCAGGTAAGCAGACACAAACACAGAGACCTACAGAAACAGCAGCAAGGTTTAAGAGCACACTTCCCCAAAACAAAGCCTGTCATTGATTTCTAATATGCTTGGTACTAATTCTGCTGAATATATCTTTTTAATAACTTACTTAGCTTGCCATTAAGAAAAAGGTGAAAAATAACAAGACTTTTTTTTTTACTGCATAGAAAATACTAATTGTTAACATATACACTTTGCAAACTGGCATTGGCTTATAGTTCACATTAAGCTGGAATGGCTATGATCCACTAAAAGAAGATTTTAAAAATTGTAAGACAAGTATAAACATTTTAACATTCTCTAGAGACAACAGGAAGGACAGGATAAAGAACTAAATCATTCCAGCTTCACTTGAAAATGCTTCGTTATCAGATCACTCTAGGCTGTTCCTCACCACCTTGCCTTGCATGACACATGCCCTCACACCTTTTGTTTTTAGCATCCAGTTATGTGTCCACTCACCATCATCCCAAATATACCTTCTCTAGCTTCAGCCAAGCACTTGCTGCTTGCAAGTCTCTGCTTGGCTGTCAACTTGCACTTTAGTGGCAAGGGCAGAATGAGCTACTTCTCTTTCTTGATAGAGGAGATGCCTTTCTCTGATACCAAATACAAGCTCAGCCTTAGCTTTTTGGAATCAAGGCTAACAACTAAGTAGCTTCCAGAGCCAGCAGTTAGCTTGGAGTAGTTCTCATTAAACAGCCCTCCAATCGTCATGCCTCTTCTCTTCAGATGGGTTTCTTAACTTGAAGCTGGCCCTGTACAGTCAGTGCCTTGAAGGTGTTCAGCCAGCTCAGAATCTGACACATCTGCCCATAATATGCTATGTAAATATTGAACTTTCAAAATGCTGAACTTACTGTTGAACATACAGTTACAACAAAAAGCTTCATTGTAAAGTGTGATCTAGCAGTACTATTTAAGGTAGAGGGTACTCACTTGAACAGAGCAGGTCCAAACACAACGGCTAGGTTTTCCAGAGTCATGAAATTCACTGCACTGTATGTTGCTACCTTTAACAGGAAAGCAAACAGGAACTGAAGAAGGTTTTGATGGGCTCTGGGCAGGCAGATGAGCAACTGTCTTAGGTTCTCTATGCATTCTGTTGTGTGGATTTTGTGTTCTGGGGGAAAAAAAAGGTTATTACATAGATATTCCTAATAATATCATGATTTCACCATAGACGTTATCATAAATCTGAGAAAGAGGGAAGGCTTTAAAATATATTAGAGCAAAGTAAAGAATAAATATGTCCTAAACAAAAAATTTGTACACTAAATTTTTACAACAATTTTCATGTATTAATATTTAAGTACCATGGTTTCTCCGGATATTGAGTTTCATATATACGGTTTTTGATGTTCTTCCTGTTATGACAGAATCATCTAGCACTTGCTGCTTTTTTAATGGAATTGCATGCAGTAGTCATGTACCTGAATCCTTAAAGCTGCCTTTAAAGATGATGCAAGATTGTCAGCCTTGACTCTTCCCAGAGATTTTACACATGCTGTATGATTCTCATTAAGAGGAATAAGAAATTGTACCCTTTCAGGCCTACATCTTAATTTCCTGAATAATTGGGAGCTCTCAGACTCAAAATATTTTTGCTCTCTATATATGCAACTATAGTTACAAAAGAGATGCTTAAAAATCTAAATTGGGGATACTTAGCATTTTCTTGGTTCTCATCCTTCAAAGAACAGTTCCAAGGCAGAAAATGGGTTCACAAACAACTCTATTTGATCATCAGTTCGGAATTAGTATGATAAAGCCTCCTGGTTATTAGAACGGAGATGACAGTACTGCTCAATAACTGGCAGCTGATCCTCAAATTTGCGATAGATCACCGGGACACATCTATGTAGCTTTGACGTACCCTAAAGGGTAAAGCAAGTCATACCCTAAAGGGCAATTTTAGCCCTAAAATATACATTTAATAAAGGGCAAGACCTATGGTTCTGAACCTATTAATGAGAGAGATGGCATGGAGAGGGGAAAAAATAAAAATAAATTAAAAAAAGAACATCAAGACTGTTCAGGGTAGTCAAAACAAGGTGCTTGCAAGAAACTGTAGATCTTTCAGCATAGACTTTCATAGCTGATGAAGGTAACCCCTTTCACTTTTTTCCACTCTTTTTTCTTTTTTTGGTAAATACAAACCTAACCTGGCACTTAGCAGATGAGTTTGAACAACAGAAACCTGCAATTTAATCCACAAAACCCACTTATTTGTATGCAAACACCTGAATTGCTTAACACTCAAAATCTCTGAGCAGAGCCCTCTGAACACAATAGCTCAGCCATTACAGGCATGAATAGGAAACTAGGCTGTATATTGCTATAGTTACTCATCTTGGCTTTGCATTTTGAACACTTCATGCTACTCCACACACTGCCATCCAACAATACCATAAGAAAACTAGTAAAAAGTACTAAATAGGAACAGGGATGTAGAAAATAGCTCCTGTACAAGGGAAGGTTAAATAGGCCTCAACCTGAAAAAGAGAGAAATGAGGCAGTGTACAAGCAGCATTATCATGGTGATTAGATTAAAAATAAAAATGTTATCTCAGTAACAAGTAAGGTACCCAATTTAAAAAGAAAGCATACAGATGAGGTACTTTCTCAAATAATACAGGACTGGATTGCAGAATGCCTTGTCACAGGATGCTGGGGAGTCCAAAAGCCTTGATGAATTTAAAAAAAAAAAAGACTATAGACAAGTTCATGGAAGACTGGTCCACCAAAAGCAATTAAAAATCAGTCTCAGGTTAAGGAAACTTAAATCCTTGCTTATAGGAAGGTGCAACGAACACATTATTTGTCACTGTCAGAGAAAGGACAGAAGCTTGGAAGGTGCTTGTTCTGTACCTTGGAAAGTTTTTAGCAAGCTAGAACAGATGTTGTCCGGAAAAACAGCCACTGGCAGTTCTTTCAGAAAGAGTTTCAGGAGACTGGCCACAGAATCAACATCTCCATCATTAATAAGGTCTACTTCTTCTCCTTGATTGTATTTCTGCTTCAATTCTTTGATTTTATTTACTGAGCCACTGATTCGAAATATACCGACATGCTCCAGACCTGTTTAAGAAGAAATATGAAACAGTAAGCATGGTTGCACTACCACACCTATGTAATGAGAACTGGATTTCAACAAGCAAGAGCTCCTCTAAGAAAGCATAATAATAGTAAAAATGGACTTTTCAGCAGTTACAGCTGAAAAGTACAGCTTACACAAAGAACAACAGTTTTCAGAGATCAAACAGAAAACACAAACTTACCAAACACTTCTAGGTACTCCACCATCTGTGTCACAAGAAAGGGAACTCCACATTGTGTTGCATCCTGTATGAGGGTTTCCAGAGGAACACCAAATGTCCTTCTTTCTCTGCTGAACTGTAGATGTGGTGAGACTTTATTTGTTGTGTGCCTGACTCGAATGGAAGATAATGATTTCTGGGGAATAAAAACAGGCAAGTGGTAAGCAGAAACTGGTTTTTGTTATTTGAAGGTCCAAGTGTCTCCATCATAGGTAAAATTATTTTCCTTACTGTAGCATCTTAGTACAGATTTTACTTCTACTGAATGTTCTTGAAATACTAATATCCCTCTTCTGTAGAGCTGAGACAGGACCTGTGACAGGGCAAATCGTAATAAAAGCCATTCACACCCATCCAGAGAGCAAATGGGGCTCCAGGCCAAGGCAGGTGCCCTGCTTAGGGCAGGGAGGACCTTCCTCCCCAACAGTCCGAAAAAATGCTGACTGTGCTAGTGCACAGCCTTCCGACGCCATGAAATTTGTTAATTTCTACCCAATTCACAAAGATAAAAAAATGCAGGATTCATGGAAAAGCCAGAAGAGGAATTTAAGCAGCAGCCACAGCATGAGCCTGGTAAAGAGCTCGCTTCCACTCACCTGGTTATCCCAGACTTCTCACCCCAATAACCATTGCAAAAAAACCTGTGTAAGAAACCATGAACAACCTGCACTCGGGAGCTGCTTTTCCACCTTGTTAGGACAGAGAGACTGCCCAGTCAGTGGGCTGAAAATCCGTGGGGTGTTGCACCGGACACCCGCGCCCGGGGCTGCGGCCGAGCCGAGGGGTGTCTGTGAGGGGAGGCGGGGCTGCCCGGGTGGGTCATGGCCGCTTCTGGACAGTTCCAGCTGGTTCCAGAGTCACCCTGTGCAGCCCTTCAGCCCTGTGACTGGCCCCTCAGGGGACGTATTTAAGACAGGGGGAAATGCTACCCGGCGACAAGGAGCCCTCGCTCCCTTCTATCCTCTCTCCCTCCTCTTCCACGCCCCTGCTTCGCTTTATCAGCAGGTGACATGACCCACTGGGAGACATTTTGTCCTCCTGTCCCTGTCGGGCGGGCTACACCGGCAGTCATGACAGAAAGGACCCATTTCCACTGTGCAATGAGAGCAGAAGTCCGCACCAGGAACACACAGATTTACCGATCCTGCATCAGGAATATTTCAGCAGTATCCGCACTTCTTTTTAAAGTGGGATTTAATTTTTTTGTGGCATCATCACAACACATTCTAAACCTAGCCTCTTCTTACATGGTTCTACTACTATGTTTTCAGAGGGAAAAAGAAAAGACTTTCCTACAGATTTGTAGTTGAACCACTAGAGAAAAGCGGTTTTTCAGCTCACAACACACACAACTTCAGTACAGCCACAAGCCGGGGCTGGAGGAGGCCGCGTCCAGCAGCGCTGCCATGGCGAACGCACACAAACACATGCTGAAACCAGACCCAGAGCCCATCTCCCGCTTTTGGCACATAAACAAGCTTAGAACGTGATGTTAATGCTAAAGCATTAATAATTACCTAAAAGGAACCAATATCAGCATGTACCAAATGTATTTTAGAGCATTTTTATATAACAAGCTGTGAAGTGTTTAAAAAAAAAGCCTCTAAAGTATCTATTAAATACCTCCTCTTTCACCCTTCAGATGCAGCAGTTCGGTTGGGGGAAGAAGCACAGCCTTCTCAGAAAGAAGAAAGGATGTAAGAAGGGACTCAAGAAGCCCGATTTAAGTTCACTTACACAAATTGAAAGGGAGGCACCTGCCCCCATGTTAGACTGCAGGAGCTGCTCAGAAGACACCATCACCTTTCTTCTCCTCACAAATCCATGCAGTCCAGGCAAAGCTAACTGCAGCCGTTGGGCTGTTCCTCTGTAATTAATTTATCATAGCATAACTGCTAGGTATCATCTTAATCAGTAGTTTCATTCCAGATTTTGTCGAAGGTAGAAATTAACTGCTAGCAGAAGTGGTTTCCTCGCAGCCAAGCCTTGCCTCCGGAATCACACTGCACACGCTGATGGATGTGTTACCATCAGATGTTTCCATGGCACCTAACATACACAATGGCACAGCTTCCTGAAGCATGCTGACTGTGTGCTTGATATTTACTTTTGAGTGGGTTTTTCCATGCAGGTTTGCAGATATTCATGCTACCTGCTGTCCATTCTGCCTACTAGCAGCACTAAGTAAAATATTTTGAGATAGCCTTGTAATGTACATGTTTATATAACACGTACACAATCATTTTGGTAAATATACAAGCGAAGATCCATCCAGCCTTTGAAATATAGAAGATGTAGGTGCTGTTAAGCCTCTCCTAGAAAATAACACAACAAATGAAGCAAGTAATTTTGCAGTTAAACCTAATAGTGGGAGATTCTTAATTCAAATCTAGTAGATACATACAAAACAAAAACAAAACACAGAAGGAAAAAAAAATACAGGCACTGAGTCAGACCCCTTTGGTGGAGTACCAGAAAAGTAGGAGTTACTCTCTCAACACATTGGACTGCTGGTTCAGTACAGATAGCAGAGGTGATTCCCTCTTCCTTAGCAGAGGGAATACCACTTTAAAAATAGTGCCTATTTTTAGCCCACTTACCTCCCCACAAGATCCCACAACAAGGTTTGGAAATGCTATGATTTAAAACGTTCTTGCCCTACAGTTTGAGGCTTTCCTGCCCAACTGCCACATGGCGCGCTGACCCCCACCACCCAGGTGCAGCCAGGACATGGCTAAATCCCTATAAAGCTGGGTTCATTCATCACTGCTGCCTTTGCTCGCTCTAGATCTTGGCTTGCCAGCCCTCCGAAAATGATGCACTTACCTTGCTGTGCATCAGAAGAGACTGGCTGACTCAGCTGGTCCAACAGGCATTTAATCTCTTTCTCCACGACGCATGGTCCATTCATGCAGCACAGCTGGCCAGTGGCATGCAAAGCTCAGCCCTCTCCTCAACACCACCACTCCCTATATCCCCTCGCCTGCTCTGCCCACAGGCTGAACTGGGGGCAGCTGACACCTTGCCCAGTAGCCCAGCATCCCCCAAGACAGCAAAAGAAGAGACCCCCCCCACCCTAC
>NW_010135404.1:21560-33333 GCF_000699245.1 Pterocles gutturalis
CACCTACTTCATAGCTAAGCCTGTTCAAAGCTGTTGGGCCCACAGGCAGTGCCAACCCCAATGATGCTGTCCCCGCAACACTGCTCCATATAAAAGTGAATGCTGAAAAAAATAAAATGTGTTGGTCCTCCTGTACCCCATGGTGCAACTGCCCTTCTCTGTCACAGCAGTATGTTGTCCAGTGCTCATATCTGAGAGGACAAAGGGGGCATTTTGGAGTGCAACATCCTCTCCCTGCTGCATTGAAATCCTCTGCCCCACCACTGCCCTCCAGCTACCATAAACAGTGCTTTCCCACTCTCCACACCCTCACATATTTTATCACAGTGTTTGCAAGGCAGCTGGAGCAGGAGCAGCTCCCTCACTTTCGCTGAGTCCCTTTGGGACACACAAAAGTACAAGGCACTCAGAGCCACCAGTGCCCCAGACAACCGTGCCCACGGGCTGGCAGCAATTTGCTCTCTGTAGACTAATGTCTCACACAAAAGGCCTGTGCAAAAATAAATAAATAAATAAATAAAACCCCCAAAACTCTCAAACTCTTTGCTCCCCATCCCACAGTACGTTTCCACCCTCCATCTTGGTAGTTCTCACAGGAATCATCCTCCTGGAATGTCACTCTCCCCTGCTTCAGCTGAACATGTAGACTCTAGGCAAATACTTTTCAAAGGAACAAATTCCCGGCCTGAGCAGCAAGCACAATTTTTTTCTATTGGATCATCGCAGGGAAAACAAGGCAGCAGCAACTCTGATCAGACTCTCTGTTTCTACTGCTCCTCTAACTGCAGTTATTGAAGAATTTGTTTTCAAGACCTGCCTGTTGGTTCCAAAAGCAAAATTCAGGGAGGCTTATAGAAAATTAAGACATTTCAGTTCCCCAGAAACCCTGCCACAGCTAGAGCATGCAAGGCTTGCTGGAGATGTGGTCCTGCAAACCTTGCTTCAGACACAGAAAGGAGACCCAAGCTCTTGTCAGGGTTTTCCTTTTGTATGAAGTAACACAGTTCAGAGGGATGACTTCCTGTGTTGCTGTCGTACAAAGATCAGGCAGTCACAGGCAGCACAAATTAAACATATAACTGCTCGTACTGTGTAGCTGCAATTCAAACCCTTCCTTCACAACCTCTGCATCAAAGTCAGTCCCTGCAGGACATCAGCTATATGAATAGGATGTGTGGTACTGTGAGCAGCCACCCTGACTTCAAGGGCTGTGGATAAATTAAAACCAAGACTTTTGGTCTCCCAGCACCCTGCCTTCCAGGGAAAGGCTTGTGAGGAAAGGGAGTGCCCTGGCCCAGGCGCTGTGAGCAGCTGGGTGAGCACAGGGGTTGCTTTTGTACTCTTCACTGGGGGCATAGCCTCCAGCTACTGAAAGTACTGTGTCTGAGGGTTGCTGATGTCTCAAAAAGATAAAGAATAAACATGAAAGGAAAACAGAAAAGTTTAGTTTTCTTCCTTAGAAACCAAGTTTTTTTTTACAGAAACATTAGGAACAACAGGATCCCTGTGAGAGAGGGCAAAGGTAAATCCACTGTCAGCAGCAGTAAAAAACAATAGCAGCAAGAAAAATAATTAACCAAGGCTTTACGGTTCATTTCAGAGTTTTCCTTCAAACCTGCAAGCAGCCTGTTCTGTTCACCTAGTGATTTGTGTCTCGGCTTTGGGAGTCTCCAAGCACCCAGGCAAATAGGAAAGCAAGCCCTTCTTGGTGGGCAAGAGCTGACCAGCCAAGTGTGCACCCCACGGGGAGACCTCTGTGGGGATGCAGTACGGGCTGTCCTGCCATGCTGCCTTCCCTGCCGTGGCCTGGATCCAGCCAGAGAGGCTGCGGTGGCTCTGGATTAGAAGTAAGCACTGGGGAAAGCAGCCCCACCAATCCCAGCTGGAGAGTGGCTTGCATGTGTGGTACTGGATGCGCAGATCAGAGTAGAACCGTGGGGTTCATAAACAAACACATAAAGCTTGACCTAAAGCAAGGAACTTCAATCCAATTGCAAATGCTAGCCAGCTCTCCCATGACATGATCCTCATTATCCAGTGACAACTTCAAATGCAACTTTTCAAGGATATGTGGGCATAAAATGCTGATTAAAAATCAATCAAGAATTTGTGACGCCTTGATTTTACTTGTGTTGATGCACTGATGTATTCTAGTCTTTAGGGTTTCTTTTCTTGTTTTTTCAAGTGGGTAATGGCAGAGAAGAAAAACCCTTACGGTGTGTCAGAAGGTCAGAGAACACCATAAATATAAATCAATCAACTCATAAAAACTTTACTAAATATGTCTCATCTCCAGACCCTCTGCAACTGCTCTGCTGGAGCTGCTAAATTATGCTGTTGCTATAGGAGATTATGCACTGACTGTGTTGTATCCAGATCACTGGACATCACAAATTCACATAATCAACCTCTGTGTCATTTCATCTGCTTTAAAAACCTTTTCTCTCCACTTGTCAAAATAAATGCCAGCCTGGTGGAGGAGAAGGTCATGGGGTAGCATCCCACAGGAGCTCACAGCTAATGGTGTTGCTTTTCGCAGTTTGCCAACAGGCAAATCAGCGCATCTCCCAGACAGGCAGTCAGCACCCCCAGAGCTGCAAGATCCGTGGCATGGTACACTGTCTCCTGCCCACCCCAGTGCTGGGGCCTGGGGACAGTGTGGGGTAAAAAGGGCTGGACAGACCTTGTGGGAGCTGAGGGAGGTGAAGAAAGCACTGTGAGTTAAGAAAGCGTAAGAAGCTGATGTTGTGGCAGGGGATATAAGGCTCCAATGCACTGTTCAGAACTGGTTTGAAAAGCACAGTTTGTTTTGCGTGTGGAGCTCAGAGAAAGTCACTGGCGTAAGTAGGAAAACTCTTGCTCTGACTTTGCAATTTATACGTCTGTTTAAAAATAGGATAAAACACCATGACAAGCCAATGAACCCGTGCCAAGTGAGTGTGTGCTGACCTCTTACACTTCAGAGCTTAGAGCTTCAGCAAGTAAGACTGGAAACGCTAAAAAAGCCCTAACAATTTGCCCAACAACAGAAGGAAAACAGAAAAATTGTAATGTCTACTCCTTGCTCAGAATGGTCAAAACTGTCCTATTCAGGAATATATTTTTTCCTTTCTCTACATAATCTCTTGGAAACAGCATGATCATTTGCTAAATGCACTGTGAAGCAACAGTTGCACCATCTCAGCCGTGACAATCTGTGTGTGCTTACCCCATAACAGCATCCCTGAATTGTCACAAAAAACAGCCAGGGCCAGATACACACTGACGAGTTTCCATCAGACAAACCTGCCTCACTGGCTTTCAAAGCAGATTTTCATTGCCACCCTAGACACACAGCATTTGTGTATTTTACTCCAATTCATTGTGAGCCACTTTAAACTGAAAAAATGAGTAAGTTCTGAAAAATGGCACATTTTTAAGTATATGGAGCTGGTAGAGAAACTATAGGGAGTCTCAAACTAAAGGAGAAAATGGAAATATGAGCTACAACCAAGACAGAAGTACACACAGGGGGAAAAAGTGCATCTAGTATTAGGTAATCATTGGCAAGAAATGAGGCATGAAAAAATGGTATTTCTATTTTAATCACTATTGTATCAATACACATTTTCCCACATTTTAGCTGCTAAAAGCCATACTACAAACTTACAGGATGATTGCCACATAACCCGTATCATAGTATTTTGACTGCCAACTATGTCTAGTCATCAGGCTAAATTACCAGAAAGGAGGACTTGCTGTCCTGACAAGAAAACAGCTCTCCTCTGCAATACATGCATTGCTGCTTTTCGCTGTGCTTACGGAGAAAGTACATGGGCCACAATCCCTCCTGCCAGGCAACCTCTTGTCAGCTGCCAGCAGCGTCCCTTCTTTGTTTTATTTCTGCTCACAGCTGATCGGGTGGTCTCCTCGGGATGTGGATGCCTGGGGCAAAGACTGGTGTGTCTCCACGGCCAGGCCCAGGCAGGTACGAGGGAAATGCCCTCTTCTCTATCAGCCAGGCATGCATTAGTCTGGTGCTGTGCCCAAGCAAATATCTCCTGAGTCATGGCAAGGCTCTTTGTTACTGTAGACATGGCACTGCATTAACCCACCTGGCAAGCTGGAGTTGCTTCCCACTATCTGCACCCATCTCTGGCAATGGATGTGTTGGTGTCCTGCGATGGCTGGGCAGAGCCTATTTCCAGGCGGATGAATTACAGGGATGTGGAGAACTGCCCAATGAAACAGTGCGAGGCACATGTTCTGACTGTTTGCTTGCCTTGTTTTTTTTTTTCTCCCCAGCCTATTTAACTCTCTAGCATAACTTTTCTTTTAAAGGCTTTAGAAAAGCAGAAAACTGCACACTTCCTTGGCAGTTTTGCAGAACCGAAAGTAACTGGCAAGTGACAGGTCAATCCTCCTCTCAGGGGGAAATGTCATAAAGGTTGAATTGGAGCTCTCCTCTCTCTGCTTCCTGTTTTGAATTTCATTTTCTTCCTCTAATCTCCACCTGGTACCTAAATCTCTTAATTCTCTTGATGTTGTTCCAGGGAAAACATGTCAGCATTTGAAATTCAGTATTGCTTCATTATCTAAAGGCACTATCTTGCTGTTGCAGCTAAAGAGCAAGCAAAAATGGCTGTGGATTGAAAACTATTGTAAAGAACTAAATAAAGCTCTTTTTCAGGCCTTACAAATTATTTAAAACTCATTTCAGTCTATATCATGAAGTTCAGACCACACATGAATAAGACGGGTAACTGAACTTTCTGTTCAGGCCATTAACTGAGTGAAAGCAAACCCCAAACTTTGACAGAGAGGGTAAATTTGAGAGGAAAAATATATCCAAAGTAGCCGGAGAAATAGCTGTACCCAGTAAAGGCTCTGTTTAGTGAAAACTAAGCGCAGGTGCAAGAGCTATTCTGCAACTAGAAATTCCGACCACTGTTCTTTGAATTCATATGCCAGTGTATACAGTGTATATTGCTTACTGGAAAAATCACTGAAAGAAATACATCAGAGAAGAAAAACTATCCTCTCTCCCCTGAGTCTTGTCTTATCCCTGACAGAAAGGCCAATATTCAGTGTGCTTCTAGGTGCAGTTTGTACAAGAAAAGGAAGTCATGGGAATAGTGGTTTGCACTGAAAACTTGTATTTGTAAGAGAAGATAATTTATTCTTCTTTCCATGCAGATTTCCTTGCCATTTGCTGGTCGTTGCTTCACCTCACTTTCTTCAGTCTGAAGGAGAACAATCAGAAAAATCCTCTGCTCACATCTCTTAAGCAGTATCTTCTCCCCTTCAAAGTGGGTTACAGCACTAGAGCTTAGTATTTCTGTCAATTGCACTGTAGTACAGACTTACTCTAAAAAATCTTTGGCCACTGCTGCAGGTATTTTCAAACATGATTAAGGGCACCTGGATTTTCTGCAAAGGCACTACAGCAATAGTTAAGCAACACGACTCAGTTGATTGACTGGCAATTGTTGAACATGCATTTAAACATAAACAGGAAATAATAACTAAGGAGAATTTTCTTTCCGTTTAGCTGATCCCAGGTTTAATTCTCCAAGAAACAGGAAACTGAAAAGCACAACACAAAGCAACATCAAAATTTTGTAATCACGCTTTGTTCCCTATCTGCTCATTTTCTTAGCGTACTTGAATTGTTGGACTAGTTTTAGCAAAAGCTACAAGTACCAGGCCAGTTTCTGCAGCCCCAGTCATCCTCCCAGGAAGACAGATCTCCTGTGAGGCTCCATCCATAAGCTGGTCACCTCTTTCTGACAGCTCCCCACAGGACAGGAAACTTAGCTTCCAGCTTCATCTTCAGACACCTCAAGGCCTATGACTCTCTAGCTGAAGCAGTATCTCTGGCACCATACACTGACATTTTGCATAAATGATACAGTTCTGACACGATATTATCTCTTTGAAAATATCTTTGAAGAATTGTAAAGAAATAAAATATGGTTAGTCCTTGCCTTGTCTCTGCCTCTAGCTTACACAGCACCTGAGGTGGGGATGAAAAAAATGAAGGAATATAATAAGTGGAGATTTCAGCATCCTCTTGCACCATGGACACTGCCCTAACCCGTGTAAAAGTCAGGCAGAGGCAAGTTTTTATTTGTATTTCTCCAGTGACGCAGAATTTCAATACCTTTGGTCTTTACTCATTCACCATTGTTTCAAATGTGTTGTTCCTGTCTATTATGTTAAATTAACTCTGCCTTCTGAAGTCGTGTGATACTACTTCTTGAGCAAAATTGGAGAAAACTCAAAAAAGATGGAAGACCCTAAAAAGGCAGATCTTCCCTCCAGAGAAACTACGGTGGCGGCAGCAGCTCCATCAAGCTTTCCAGTTCCAGACGAGATGATGAAACCCTGTTTTCAGTAATTCAGTCCGTCACATGCGAATTCAAGTCTCCTGTTTCTGAAGCAACAAGTTACATGGTGTGCTCAGGGGGAGTTCTTTCTTTCGCATCTCCCTCTCTCAGGAATCTTTTTGGCAGTCAAAATGGCTATCCACACACCCAAAACAGTGACTAATCGATGGTGCCTGGGGAGAAGCAGATTGTCAAGCCCAGGTTCATAAATGTAATTTTTTTGTCCCTTATTCCCTGACAGTGCTTCCATATGACCCTGTTTTATTTGAAGCAAGTATTAATTAATTGAAGCATTTTTATGAACCCTTGCATAACCTCCTACACAGTATTTATTGTAATTCAAGACACGCCAGATGATTTCAGTTATCCTGATTTGCAAAGATGGTCCCCTAAGTAATGCAAAGCAGGGAGAGAGCCACTCTAACCCAGGGGCAGTTTAATTAAACAGCAAAGTGATTTGATTCCAACAGAAGACAGCATGACCTAATACACCTTAATATGCACACCATATATCAAGTTTTAAAGTTATAACCACAAAAACCCCACACAGTTTAGATATGATCTGTAAATACAGAGTTAATCAGAGCACTGGCCATTTACAAAACGGGGAGGTAGGTATTCACCTTATTACTCAGCAACATCTGCTAGTCGTTGCTGTTAATCACTGAAAACACGTTTACTTTTCAACATGAGCTGTGGCACCAGGAAAGGAGGAAAGAGAGTTTAGCTGGATGATTTTCAGCCTGCAATGAGAGAAACAGGGAGAAACTAAACAACATTAATTTGAACTAAAAGAAAATTGTTTTTGCAATTTTAACTATGACCAAGATTAAGCCTGGAGCCAAAGACAGCTGGAGACAACATTTGCTGCAATCTCACTGCACAAGGCAGCTCACAAAGGAATTGCTCCAAGCTCCTTCCCACCCCTGCGCTTCAGCGCACCATGGCGTGTTGTGCTAGCTGTTAAATGTGAGCCTGCACTGTAAAAACAATGAGCTGATCTCAGTTACAAAAAAGAAAAAAGCATTTCTAAGCGTTCCCCAAGTGGGTTTATAATACAGCACCCACAATGATGCACTGTTGGATGCCTTAAGCAAGCACTTGCACTGGCAGAAAACATTAACTTGAAACTATGACCTAGAAAACTCTCTGTACTTAATCCCTCCGCAGCAGCACTGGGGCTCAGTGAGGAACGGGTGCAGGGATGCTCCCTTGAAGACTCTCAAGGTACCTATTCGATGACTGAACATTGCATGATACTCCTTGTTGCATGCTAATGGTGGAGACTGGAGGTACCTGAGTGTTAAACCTCAGGCTCCAGGCACGCGATTCTCCTACCTCTCACCTTACACTAGCTCTCAAAACTGCAATGTACGCAGCACAAAAGATGCACACAGGAGATCCAAAGAGAAGAAAGGACAGCAGTGAGACCCCAGAGCCAAAAGAAGCTTTTCCTGTCTTCAACTCTCCTGCATCACATGTGCACATGACTCCCATTCCTCATTAAATGAAGTCTTGAGCATCTGGCAGGTGGAGAACTTGAGAAATCTGCATTCATACCAGTCATATTTGATTCCAGTTCTATAGCTCTGTCCAAGAATTTCACTGAACAGCTAATTTCAGACATTGTAGCCTTTAGATCCTCACAACATTAAATTATTTTATGGCTAATAAAGTCAATTTGTACTGATGTGATTATTAAGTACTAATAAAAAAAAATAACAAGAAAGCAAATACTCCACAAATTGAACAAAGGTAGCTAAAGCTGACCAACAGTGTTGTTGCAAAAAAACATGGATGCAATAAAGAAAAATAACATGAAAAGCTATTGCAGAAAATATGAGGCCCAGCAATGAGGACATAAAAGAAAGGAGTCAAGACTTCCCCACAGAGCCATGAAAGCAACAACAAACCAGAAGCCGACCAGCTATTTGAAGAAATTTAAAATCACTATGCATGGAAGAGGGGTTGGACAAGATGATCTTTATGGGTCCCTTCCAATCAAAATGATTCTATGGTTTTATGATGTAGTTCTTGGCAACAAAACCATTACATGATATAGCATGGTACAAGATGAGCATGTGTCTATCAGCTTGTAAGAACTGTTTCAATTTAAAAGCACAACTATATTTTAAAAAAAAAAGGAAAAAGCAAAATGGATTTTGGTAAACAGCATACTGACATGTCTCTAAAGACTATTTCTTACAGGAAGACTGACAAGTCTTTAACTTGGCTCTTCAGCATAGTTAATTGAGTCTACAGCAAAAGATCACGGAAATTGTCCTTTCAATCTGATGAATTCTATTTCATGTTACAAAAAAGGTTTTGACACTTCCTTTGACATACCTGTTTTCTATATGATTTATCTTTTGCCATTTTTTATCTGATCCATATCATGCCCAGCCTAACATACTCATCAGACTTGCCCTCCTGAAACACCTTAAGTATTTTTCAAATAAAAAAACCACCTCAGTGTCATTTTAAGGTTATGCAAACACCTCTATCAATTTTGATAGCACATGATCTGTAACCCTTACTCAGCACATTGTTCAATATCAGTACCTGATGCAGGAATCCAGTATCAGCATTATATAGACAAATTATTTAACAGCTACCGAAGGAGGGTAATCCATTTTTGCAGCTAACCATAAAGACCATCAATTCAGCAAGGCACAGAATAGACTTTAAACCTAATAAAACTTATCAGTTTCATTTGTCTTGTGTTTTGGTAATTACAATAAATCTTCTTAAGTTCTGCAAATAAGATAGATGTTCTCTTCATGACTGACTCCACAGTAACCAATTAATTTATGCAATAAACAAGAACTTCTTCTTCTACAATAAAGAACAATTATTTAAGCATCTTATTCATTCTGTTCCAGATCTGTCAGGGATTATAAAATTCAAGAGGATGCAGAATTGAATTCTACATGGCAGAACTGCGTACCTACCTACCTCTACCACCCTGTCAATGCTGATGAGCTTCATTTCAAGCAAATGAGGCACAAACAATCATGTTGTACCTCTCCTGCCACCTTCCATAAAACATTTGAACCTATGGGCCAACTGGAATGAAGTGTGCCAGACATAAAAAGGAAAGGCTCTCAGGTAATACTTAAGGTGTCTCTGAAAATCTCTTCCTGGAAACCCTGCAGAACTAGACAAGTAAAAAGCAAAAAAAACCCCCAAAACATTAAATCTTAGGTCTTGTTTATCAATTAAAGCCAAGATTAGTATGGCCACAATGCTCAACTAACTGGTTAGGACTAGGAGTCCTAACACATATTGCCTGCAGTGGCAATATAAAATTCTTCAACAGCCAGACTCTTTCCTCACTGATGGGTAGGGTTACAACAGGAAGCTATCACAGATCACTAGTCATATTTCCAAACATACCAAGCTGCCTAAGAATAGACTCCATTTCCATTGCAAAAGTGTGCGACATGTTGCCCAATCATTAACATCAATTCCAGCTGAATATTTCCAAAAAGATTGACAACTAATTTAACATAAGTTTCATATTTAAAGTACTCATTGTATTGTTGGCAGGAAGTGAGAGACTTTAAGTGATATTAATCTGAAGGCACACATGCCCTGATTATATCCAGTATATAACTGCAGTTCCTTTAAGATGTGTAAAACATGGTACTACTTTTATATGCATGCAGTGAAATTCGACTACAGCTGCCATACAGCACATAAAACGGGTGCAAATCCACATCAGATACCCAGGGCTCCCATTTGCAACTGGAGCTGCATTTATGCCTATACTGAATACTCAGTATTCTTTCCACATGCACTGAATAAGCAATCTAGGAAAAAACCTCATACAGTTCTTACACCCAGCTAACAATATGAGGAAAAAAAAACCTAACTGTATCTTTATTTTTGTCAAGTTTTAATACAAACAAACGTAAGTGAATCCCAGAAAGTCAGCAAAAACTGTTTGAAGCCAAGATGGATTTTCCGACCTTGGACCATAAGAGGGAATGTTATTTGCACTTACGCTGCCCCTCTTAGAGGTTACATCGCTCTTGCTTAATGAGGTGTGCAAACGCAGTAACTTTATGCATAGCACTTTTAACAACAAAGGTTGCTCATTACATGCCTGGTTTTTGTCTGAAGAATTATTTATGAGCCAGAATCACAGCAGACATTTGAGGCACATAGTACTGCTGAGAACTACATGGGCATTTGCACGCAACCATTCAGGACTAAGAACTTCCACCTCATCCTAGGCTTCCCAATGTGCTCCTCTAAATTTTAAACCCACTGCAAGAAGGCAAAGTGCACAGCACATGCCACAGGTGGATCAGACATTTGTAAGACAATTATGCAAGAGCAGTCAGACATATCTTTGGCACGGGGGCAGCTGCAACAGCAAGAGCTATTGCACAGGGTGTGCAGGGCAGTGCTGAGCCAGCCAAGTCATCCTGCCCTTGCTGCAGCACCTGCCTGGCTTAGGAAAGACTTCAGCCTCACACTCCCTCAGCCACGCCAGCCTTGGGCCTCGGGTTAAGCAAAAGCGAACACACACATGTGAACACGCACACACACACACACACACACAGACACACACAGATACACAGACACACACAGATACACCCCCTCTCTAACACACTAGCACATTTCTTTTCATGTTTTCAACAATCATATTTATTCCTTGGTTTAAAAGGTTTTGGTTCAACAGTTTTATAAACAGACTTCACAAAATATGCAATATTTACAAACAGTTCTTAGTTGCAGTGGTAGAAAGAATCTAGACTTTCATCATAAAGTTCACTTCAGTTATGCAACACAAAGTTGGTTTTGTTCCCCCTCTTCTCCCTCCTCCAATGGACACTTCATTGTAAATTGGAGAAATTTTAAAAAGACAAAAAGTTAATCTAAGCATGATGTTATAAGCACCTTGCCACAGTATTACATTCTAATATAAGGCAAATTTTTGTTTTGCAAAGTCTGATTGTGCAACTTGGAGACCTATAAGAGGTGACAGAAACGCCAGCCTTCTCTAGAAGGAACAGGCCTTCATTTTTGCTTCAAAGTTTTCATCCCTCCACACCATTCCCCTTAAAAAAGAAAAAGAACAGCACAACATACCCCTTAGAGGGTGAAAGGAAATTAGAGCAGACAAAGGCTGAAAACACAGAGCATAGTAGACAAAATAAGACTGTTCTTAAAAATAAAATTAAAAAAAAAGAAATAAAAGAAGAAAAATGAACTGAACAACAAGCAACAATGGAATTTTTCTAGTGGAAGAGGATTTTAGGGCTTCATAAATAAGTGGAAAATTACTAAAATACTTTACTATGTAATATAAAAAAGCGTATTTTCCAGTTGTCACCTAAGCTCTAGATGCAACTTTGTAGGAGTAAGTGTTTGGAGGCAGCTTTGCACTCCGATTG
>NW_010135404.1:33364-33599 GCF_000699245.1 Pterocles gutturalis
GGCACCTGTACACCCAGATTGGTAAAGGCATCCCAGCAGGGTAATGCTGCCAAAAGCAGAAGAAATCCACCCAGTAAGACACAAAAGCCACTGAAATAGAATGCAGTGTCATACTCCTGCGTCCAGTCGTAAAACCAGCCTGAGGGTGAAAATAAGAAAGAAGCATGTCACTGAGGAGTTAAATGTAACACAGCACTGTAAGTTAGAGAAACATCATAAAACCACCCCCCTGCCC
>NW_010135405.1:0-57673 GCF_000699245.1 Pterocles gutturalis
TAATAATTATTTTCAATTTTATTGTAGTTAATTTATTAAATTGCTCTTATCTCAATCCACTAATCTCTTTTCTCCTCACCCATTTAATTCTCTCCCACGTCCCTGTGAGGTTGGGGGACGAAGGGGAAGGTGAGTGAGAGGCTGCATGGTCCTGAACTCACATTCAGGTTCAAAACCAAAATGCCCAGATGTGATCCAAAGTGTCTAGTAGACATGGATGATCAGCAGACCAAGAATCTCAGCTGTGCTTTAGCATGTGAGCAGTTTGAATAAGACAAAGATTTGGCTCCTGGTCTTAGGTCTCCAACCTATGTAAATGTTGAACAGCCAGAAGTCCCCAAATAAATTTATTCACAGGACTTTGCAGTGACAAAAGCATTCTCAAAATAAAGATTAATTATCCTCAGGTTTATAGTTTTGCATCATGTACAGGAAAGAATTACTAGAATAAAAATACTAAGTACTTGTTTACTAAATACTCTTGGTCTAATCTTTTGAGCATGTGTAAGATCCTTTTTCACAAAGTATCTAAAATTTCTGTCTTGAGAAGGCATGTTTTAATATCCAGAAAAAGCTCTAGTTTGGTGTTTATTTGGCCTACCCACTTTTTAGCTTCCTGGGTACCAACACTCCTCTCCAGCATCAGAATGAAGTTCAAGAATTAAACCTCATCTTGCTTTTCACAAACCTGAAAGCTTAAATTATATTAGCTTGATGGGATTTGAGTTGGGACTTTTTCCGGCTAACGGTGTCTTTCTTTTCTTCCCTAAGAAAACTGTGTCAATGGTTTGCCTTTTCCACTAGTCACCTCTAACAAGTTATTGGATTTAACACTTTGTGTTCAGTCAGTAGACTAGAACGTGAAATCGTCTCCCTTCTTGCAAAGACAGATAAATGCTTTGCCCTGCAGATAATCTTAATTGTCCCATCCAAAAGCATCACAAACTGTGATAAAGGACATGCCTAAGTATGGATATTGGAGCTGTGTGACTAGGAGAAGAGAGGAAAAACGTGTCTATTTATGCTGCAGTGTAGCAGTCAAGTGATAGACTTTATATGAAGAAGAAAGAACCACTAATACAAAAAATATTCTGAATTTTCCAAAGGAAAGTGCCAGTCAGTGACATAGGAGCAAAGCACACAGGGATATTTACAGAAGCAAAATTTGCTTGAACCTTGATGGGGCTATTTTAATTATATCACTGACTGTCTGAGATCCGGTCTTTGAGGAAGAATAGGCAGACAGTTGACCACGGATAGTCAATTACACTCAATAGAGTGAGAGCAAAATGCTATTGGATAAGAGGATGAGATTTTGTACTCGTTCATTTTATACTTAGAAAAGAACCTGTACTAAACCTATCAAAAAACAATGGAGGTCTTTACAATGATTGTAATGTTGCTTATGTCAGCCTTCAGTTCAACAAAATACTTAAGCACATGCCCAACTGCTGTTAACACCAATTGAGACTGACAGGTTTCAAAGAAGTCCCTAGGCTTAAGAATAGATTGAAGCAGCTCACTGAGGCAAAGCTTAAGGTCATTGACTCTAAAAGTGCAGAAGACTGTTGGTTTTCTCTGCCTCTTCCACATTCCCACATAGAACTTAACACTTTTGTTACCCACAAAATACTTGATCTCATTATATGCAGTTCAGATCACAACCTTCAGAAGCCCAAAGTGTAGGACTAACAAGCCAGATTCAGTGCTCTGTTCTGGACTATTTGCAATTCTAAGTCAAATTATGGCAATGAGCAGGGAGTGAATTCAGATCTCCTCCATTTTATTAAAAATTCATTCTTTTTTAGAAGTGCAGGAACAATCCCATAAAAATCCATTGACTTGACTGTCTGCTAACAATTACATTAATTTGCTTATCTGTTTTAATTTCCTAATTATATGGGAAGTCCTTTGGATTTAATTTGCCCAGGGTACTTCAGAAAAAGGCCAGTGATACCGAGTCAGAAAAAGTTTTAAAATTAGATGTTAATTTGTACAAGTTTTCTCTTGGGTCATCACTATTCACCCCTCTCAGTCTGTGATGTTTTTATTTGTTCTGGGCTCTGAACAGCTGATGTTTCTTATGTTTTACTTTTCTCTAACCTGGGAGGTCATGCAGAGCAGCATTTAGCCAGAGTGCTGAGGTGCAAACCTCTTGTCATAAGCTCTCTCTCTTTCAGCTTTAGGTTGTGTTACTCTAGAGGTTCTACACCTTTTTGTAGAAGTGAGGTAGTTTCCACCTCTCTTACTTCCTCAAGAGCAACTTCTGAGCAGCTCTAGTCCAATATCTGCAGCAGTGAATAAGGGAGAAGAGTAGAGGTGATTGGAGAGAGTCTGAGAAGAGCTAGAAATATCTTTTCTTAGCTCTGAAAATAGATGCTGTCTTGGGTAGAATAACACAGTGGTAAAATCCTTGTCTGGGCAAGGTCATCACTTGTCCAGATCTATTTTGAGGACCATTTGGTCCTTAAGATCTGTTTGCTTGCTTTTTCCCCTTAGGTGTTTTATAATCAGATGTAATCTGACCTCTTCAGGAAACCCGTTCCTTAATGTATTGACAAGCAGCCTCATTAATATGCTGCTTTTAAATTTCTTCAGGAAAAAGTGTCATCATATTTTGCCAACATAATCAGTAGAGAAGGAACAAGCTTCCGATATTTAGGTATATATTTCCTCCTCAACTCCAACGGGAAAAATGCTTTTAACTGTTGTCTTAATGGATCTTTAGGTTTTTTCCCACTTTTCACTTTTTATCCTCTTTCATGTTTTCTGTTACCCATGTTACTGCTTCTAAGCTTTTGTTTATTGCTGTCTGAGGAAAAAAAAACCCGAAAAGCAAGGAAATAATCTGTTAACACCCTAGTTCTCATTTTAGAGGATTTTCTGGCCAGTGAGTCAGCAACAGAAACAGCTGTGTTAATTCTTCCTTCCTTTGTAAGTGTAATTTCTCTCTTCCACCTCAGTACAGCTTAGGTGTTTGTTCCAGACTGTTAGCCCTTCAGACAAGATTTTGATGGAGGAACACAGAAATATCTGCAACAAAAGGAAATGAGAAGATTCTACTGGCATTTAGTAATGAGCTAAAATTAAAAAATCTATCCCTGGAGAATTCAGTGGTCTTATACTGCACTCCAAATAGTCTTCCTGACCAGAAAATAAATACATGGTGAGAAAATAAAAAAGAGACTAGAAGGTAAGTGCATTGACCTTGTCATTAGGACAAGTGAAATTACTATAAGTAGACAAAATACCCATCTGAGGTTTAGAAGACTAATAGATAGCTCTTGCCCTTAGTAACAGAGTCTTCTCTATACATTCAGACTATCTCACTGCACTTTTAAATTTGTATTGAATGTTTAATTTCTTTTTCTTTGGCATCCAGATCCACAGTCAACATTATAAGTAATACCCAGGTATCTCAAACTATTTTTCTTTGAGTAAAAAAGGACAACTTAGGAATGAATTCCAAAAAGTAGTCCCAAAACCCTCACATTATTTTCACCTGAGGAACTGGGTAAGTAGGTAACCAGCCAGCCCGCTTGCCTGGAGACCTATTCCAGCCATTCAGTGAACAGAGAGGTAAACTGTCAGAAAGACCATATAGATGGGCAGTCCCTGATGCCTTTAATCAGAATTTTTTTTCCATGGAACCATTACCCTTCATGGCTGCAGGGGCACAGCTGCCTCACCATGGTCTTCACAAGGGGCTGCAGGAGAATCTCTGCTCTGGCGCGTGGAGCACCTCCTCCCCTCCTGCACTGAACTTGGTGGCTGCAGGGTTGCTTCTCTCACAGATTCTCACTTCTCCCTCTGACAGCTGTTGCACAGCGTTTTTTACCCTTTCTTAGATAATGTTATCACAGAGGTGCTACCAGTTTTGCTGATGCACTCAGCTTTGGGCAGCAGTGGGTCCTTCTTGGATATGGCTGGAAGTGGCTCTGTCCAACATGGGGGCAGCTTCTGGTCTCTTGCTTACAGAAGCCACCCGTGTAACATCCCTGCTACAAAAACCTTGCCACATAAACACAATACAAATAGTCATGGGCATATGGCTGAGGCAGGATGTTCATCAGAGCTCTATGGTTTAGCACATACACAGCTTCACCTCTTGCTGTGCTGGCCCCCAGCTTTGCCTGCTCTGTTCTTTACAGTCTCTCATCAGTCCTTTTGGAGCATCACTGACTTACTCCTTTCCAGCCTGTACCTTTTCACATCACTCCTTGCATGTACATCTTTGCAAAATGCATCCTTTCTGTAATGGCATCTGTGTTTCCCTGCTTTCTCTTGGTATAATACCTGAATTCTAATTATCCCTTGAATGGGTGAAATTTGGCAGATGAAACTGTTTCTTTAGACAAAATGCTCATTTGGACTGAAACAGCCTCTTAGTTCATTCAAGCCTTTCAACTGGAAAAAATGTTTTCATGTCAGAACACGCTAGTTGAAAAAATGCTCTTTTTTTTTGGTTTCTGAAAAGATAATTCAGTATCAAAAGTACACAAATCTAATTTTAATAAAGGTTAGAAAATAATAACTTGTGTTTCCTCAGTGTAAACTATTCTGCTCTAGCAATTTCAATGATCTTTTCTTTCCAGTACTTAGACCAAACAAAAACTAACTTTGGATCAATCTGAATACTTTCATTCTGTGGTGTGATCATTTAAAACCAAATATTATAGTTCTCTAACTGTTACTTCAACGGGTCAAGAGTCTTGGTACTGGTAGCACAGAAAATGCTTACTCTAGTATTGTGCTCTAAAACATATAATGGCAGCAAAAGGTCTGTTTTGAGAAAGGAAGACTTTCATCACTGTCATGAGCCATATTAGCAACGAAGATTCTGGCTGGTGTACTTCATCATACAGACGTAAGACAAGGAGGGAGCATCACCATGTCCAGGGTCCCCACTATTCCAGTCATCATGCAACAGTCATCAGTTCAGGAGTATTCATCTCACCATCAACTACACACAGAGATACACTCTCCGCAAGATGCAGTTTTCTGATATCCCTTAAAAGCCAACGTTAGCAAAGTCTATAATAGCAAAGAGAGGAGATAAGGTAAATACCCTCAATGAGGTCACTTATCTTTTTGGCAAATATTAGAAACAGTTCTGTCTCTGAATTTTTAAAAAGACATAACTGGTATAATACAGGTCCCTGTGGGTAAATATGAACAGCCTTGATAACCCACTCTTCTGCGTAGAAACTGCAGGGCAGATTTTCCAAATGCAGCCTTAACGCCTCCTTCACAGGAAGTGCACATACTGGTGATCACACCTATGCCAACAAATCTTGTTTGAATTTTTCAGGTAGAAATAATATGTCATTCATTAAACTAATGGAATCTTTCAGCCACAAATTTAAATCACGGTAGCCCATAAAGATACTCACAGGTGCATTTGACTGTTTATGAGGTTATATACTAAAAGTATTCACCAAAGAAATGTATTAGCTCATGGTCTTTCACATAATGTTTTTTGTCTGTTATAATTTCTACCGTTGTTTGTCTACAGTGCCTTCACTCACACGGATACAGGTGGTATCACAACACTGTAATAAAGATGTGGTTGCTTTTGCCATTATTATTCTATTTGCATTTATAAATACCTTTGTACATATTTAATGCATTCCAAGACATCATTTGTTCTATTTAACAAAGAAAAGCCATTCTTGTGTCTTCATAAAACCAGTTTGTTGATAACAAACATATTTTAACTAACATTTGGACCATCCATGATTTCAAGAAAACAGATGGAATCAATAAATGTTATACAGCACACATAACTGTTTGCTGTGCAACAGAATATGTCTAACATAACAAATATGCCCAGAGTGTAAAACAAGAAAAGAAATAAAAGAATGCAGAGAATGAACTTGAATAAATCATATAATAAATTTTACATACCACTATGTGGTTGTCCTAGTCCTTGTAATCAGTAAGAACATTTCCATGGGAAAAGAATTAAATGTAAATGAGAAAAACTCATTCTCCAAGTCAACTGAAGAGAAGAATCATGACAACATATGCATATTATATCTTATAGGTATGCACTTGTGGATGCCTGTTTGCTTAACTTAAGCTAAACAAAACCCCACCACAAAAACAAACCCAAACAACCCAAAACAACCCTTTTGTGCACAATTTCTTAGTTTTAAAGACCCATCAACAAGTTTTCAACATCAATTCCTCAGCTTTGAAACTTTGTTAAGGCTTCCTCTTATATTTCGGTACACTTGTTGATTAGGTGATTGTATGATCTAGACCCTACTCTAGTCTACATATTTGAAATAGCTGAACCCTCTGAAATCTGATTTCAGTGTTGGAGGTACTCTTGACTGACCTTTTACCATAAGTGGGAGAAATTCAATTACATGGATCTGAACTCCTCCCAGCACTTGCAACCACTTTGAATGAAGTGTTCTGATTATACCAACATGTACTAACAGATCTAATCTCTACAGGGACTTGAAAATTCTTCTTTTATGGCCAGTTGTATAAAGGAATGTTTTATGAGAAGAATGTGTCCAAGAATTTGATTTTTGTTTGTTGATGAGTTCATAGAAACAATATGAAAAAAAGGTTATTAAGTTTTTATAAAAGCTTTTCACAGACAGAGCTAGCATGTCTACAGTTTAGTGTGACACCTCTGCAGTTTAATGTGCCCCAGCATTAAATACTTTTTTCCGGCGTCCAGTCTTTCAGGCATAAGAAATCATAGTTGCCTCTTACTGGTTACGATAAGCAAAAAGAAACTTAGAAAATGAACTTTTAAAGGCACTGAAAGTGCCTTTTAATGGCTTCACTTTGAAGGAATGTTCAGATTTAATACCTAGAAAGAAAGAAGCTGCTTTTTATGATGCATTTCTTCACAACAAGTAGTCTCTTTTGGCACAATTTTCTAGTGGAAAAAAAAGTATGTAAAATAATGAATACACAACATTTGTAAAGCTGTGGTAATGCATACATTTTAAATTTAAAGTATCCTTTAGATTGTAGAGGCAGAATTTATCTGGATTCAATTTTTATTTTCAGATTTAAATAACTGCTCAGCTCAAGTGTCTAAGTTTGCCATTACTTTCTAGCAGATAGTGAAGCAGGAAGATTCCAGGAACCAGTTTCTTTCAGTTCTCTATGTTACCTTAGCAATTTCAGATATAAATAATTAACATATGTATGAGGGTTAAAAATGTTTTAACAAAAATACAGGGCTGAGTCCATTCATATAATAATCATATACAATAATTGGTAGTACTACTTAATTTGTAGTACTACTCATGATACAAAAATTAGTCAGATTTGTCACAGACTAATTTTCTTTGCTCCCACAGCATTTTAAAAACTCCTCCATATTCTTGGCCTAGGGGAGAAAAAAATCATATTTACTCTCTGTCTTTAAAACAGTAACATCCTTTGCCATTTTCAGGGTTAAATACAGTACATATCAAAGTACATAGGATTAAAGTGTTAGAAACAGTCTGACAAAATGAATTTTTTAGAGCATCCTTTGTACAGCGTACTACTGAAAACTTACATCCCTCCTTTCTTTGCAGGCACTAAAATTCCTTTTCTTGATGTTTTCTATTCAGAGAAATGGGAACACATGTTTTGTTTAGGTACTTCTGAAATTACTGAAGTCTGGAAAAAATTTCCAAACCACCAGTTATGTCCTTGAGATACTGGACTCATCAGTCCTGTCTGAGCTAAAGGCAACAGGTGAGCTTTAAAGCTTCACAGCTGAAGCACAGACCTGGATCTACCTCAGTGGAACAGGAACACAACCCTTGTCTGAATACCAGCTAAAATATGAGATGAACCATACCATCTCCAGAGGACCCCAGGTACCCCTTGCATACTGCTGCTGCAGCACCAACCGACTGATGTTTAACCAAGATGGCCCTTGAGAATCTGCTTCATTTTTAAGAGATCAGTTTCATTTTTTTAGAATTAGGGGTAAGTGTGCTAAGGTAGGCCAGGGGAATGGCACTTTGGTTTTGAAGTTGGCCATATATTTGAATATACCAATGGACTGAAGGTTAATGAGAGACAGTCTCTCCCTGTTTCAGATTGCTTGGAAAAATATGTCTTCTAGATTTCCTACTGTTTCTTCTTCAATATCTCCAAAACTGTATTACTGGTCTGTGTAAAGAGTGCCAGGATTTAGAAGGATGAAGGAAGCTACGTGAAATAGTACTGTAGGGTTTTTTTCCCTTTTTTTTAGTCTTCTTTTTTTCTTTCTGTCCTTAACAGAGATGCCAAAAAAATTATGTTTTTTTTTTTTTCACTTTAAACCTTCATTAAACTACAATGAGACTTTTTTTCAACCTAAACCTGAGATTACTAAAGCTTATCTTTGATTTTTTTATCGCTCAGTTTTATGATACCAAAAATCCATACAAAAAGCTGTAAGGTTATGCTTATTTAGCAGGTACTTCTCTTGATAGTCTTAATTATGTTATTTTCCTATTCCAATGTAATATTTTAAGCTTCTGTAACATTAAAAAATGCTAAGGGACTATTTTCAGATGTCACTATGACCTTTAAAAATACCTAATCTAGCTATTTAGGAGCTCTATAACTCATGGGCCTGTTTTAAACGGAGTGTGGGAGGATAATCAAAGAAAGTCATTTTGTACTGAGTAAAAAGAGAAGTGCACTAATTCTACATTAGTAAGCACACTTCTTATAGAAAGCTGTCCTTCAGTACAATTGAATGCTATTGAATATTGTGGTACCACAATACCACTTGAGTGTCCTTCAAAGTGGCTTTATTTGAGGTTAGTCATCCATTTTAAAACTCCTTCCCATCAATATTTTTTTTCTTTGAGTTATTTTTATGATTCACACATATGCTTCCATCTGCAACCTTTTTTTCCTGATTATGTGAAATATATGTCTGGTCTTAGTAGCTTTTTCTGCGTGTATACAGTAAAAGATGCAAATGCTTAGACAGTGTATGTTGCCCGGACACACACGCTTGTGTGTTATATCTGTATCACAGACACATACACAGCTGTCACGCGTAAAAAATACTGGTCTCATGTGCCTTGAATAAGATCAGAATTGGAAGCTTATTTATTTATTAATGACATAACTAACCTGCAATTAGTGAACCATGCATTCAGGATCTGTTTTGGTGGTGAAACAGATAAACCACAACACGAGACGCAAGATGTGGACAAACAGCTGCAGATTTTGAAATAGCTGCTGTAACTAATGTCCCAAAATTTTAATCACACACATAAATACGGGTTTCAGACACATACCTCTCTGGGCAACCTATACTTTCACCCCCCTCCCAAGAGAGACGTAGGTGCTCCAGTGCTACGTGTGCCTAGGATGGTCCCTGCAACACCCAGGCACGTGCAGAGGAGAAACCCACTCTGAGGTAGCACGTGGGGGGCCCTCCTGGTCCCCCAGCTGTCCTTCATTCACTGGGTACCTGCTCCTGTGCTGCCTCAGGGAAGGATAATCAACCCAGCCTAGGCAAGGTGTTATTACAAATTTTCATGCTGTTATCCACTGGTTACTGGAAGTTTTCACTTCCAATTACATGTCTAAAGTCCAATTAAGAACCCGTGTAGAATGTTCCTGCTAAGTACAAAATCTATCCATCCTGTGCAGATTCACAATGTGTGAGAACAAAAAGAGTCCAGCGAAGCCTAAATATTGGAAGCTTTTAGTTTTTGCCTAATTACTACCTCTACAGATGGATAAATATGCCGTCCCCAAGAGACATCTGATCTTGCTGTGAAGAAATCAAGGGCTGGAAAACTGACATCTCTTCAGAAGTTTGTTTTCACCAGTAGGTTCATTTTGTATATAATATATACACCACATGTGCATACATATACAAATATATATGCAAACACATATATATGCATATGCATATGTATATAAATGCATTCCTCCCCATAAAACAGCATGTTCGTTGTTGCTAACTACTCAGCATCCAGCATTAGGTGGTATATTCAATACTTGAATGTTTTAGCATTACAAAAGCACTCATCCCTGGTAAACTGAGCTCTTTAAGTCTCACACTAGGAGGCAATTTCTGCTATCATCCAATAATTTTCACACTGTTTTTTTTTTGTCTCCTTTCCTAGTTTTGTTTTTATCAAGGTTATAATATATATTATATCAAGGTTAATATATATATATTATGTCAAGGCTATAATATATATATAATATATATTCTGTTAGTTTTATATGATTGCACTATGCCTTTGAATCACAAAAAATGCCGTTCGAGCTCATTCTAAATTGTCAACTAAATATACAAATCCTTTACCTAGTAGCTGCTTTCCGCAGTGCCACAGGTAAGACAGTGGGCCTGGATGACAGTGTTTATTTAAGAACCAACAAGTTTAGGTCTTTATGGGTCCCTTCCAACTTGAGATATTCCATGATTCCATGACTCCATGAGTTCACTTGTTCGCTTGTTTCTTCCCGGAGCACTATGCTCATAGGTCTCAATTTCTTTCCCCAGCAAGGACATCACTGTTGGTCTGGGAAGGTCAAGCAGAAAGCCACATTGATTCCTTCTGTGCAGCTGCCCAGAGTTCCCTGGTTGAGACGTTATTGGCCAAAATCCCTGGGTGTCCCCAGCATTTGACTCCGTACATCTCCATGACCTCTCCTCCAGATGGTATCTTCACCTTCTTCTTTCCAAGCCCTCTTCTGCTTTCTAAGACCACTTCCTCTCTTCAGGAAACTTTATTTTCAGCACTGCCTGTTCCTTTCAGACCGCAAGTCCCCAGTTTCCACAGAAAAACTTTGTGAAAGTAAATATCTGGGCAACCCCATAGTTAATTAGTAGTTCTGTCCCATGCATCCCCTTCATTAACTGAAGGGTTTAGGATATGTAAGTTATGTTCAGTCCCTATCAGTTGTACCTAGTAAATAGCAGGTTTGTGTTCAGGACAGTTTTGGACATTCAACCAGTTACACGCAAACTGTGTGCTGCCTCCAAGCGTTCACGGTTTTTAAGCTATTTTTTCAGCTATGACAGAAAGTAGTGCCTATACTCTTGGACATCTAAATTTGCTATTGGTGGCCTTTAAACGTCATTTTGCTTAAATAGGTGAGTTTTGCAAAGCAATCCAATTCACTTTATGTTATCTATCTCACATAGTTTTAACCACTTAAAAAGGTGGTGATGGGGTTCAGTTTGAGACTTCATCTTCTTGTCCCTATATATGTTTCCATAGGTAAACCACCTGTCTAAGGTGCCATCATCATTTATGGAGATCTAGTTAATAAAGTCAGTAAAGACCAGACAAATATTCACTCACGCCACTGCTGACACCTTCACTTGGTCAGCCGAATTTGCTCTAGACTGTTGTGTCTCTGTTGATTATATCTTCATTGACTGTAATGAGAGCCTAGACAGCTTTATGCTTCTGGACAAGCTAAATTTAGCCTGGCAAGTTAATTTATGTTGACATCTAAATTTAAATGTCTTGAATCCTGTCCCACCAGCCTAGTCTATATTTATTATATCTTGTCCTTCTCTAGTCTGGGTATGAAGAGGTGCCTGCAGAGCACCCACTTCTCTGAGGATGAGACGTCATTCCCTCTCCCTTTCTTTTAATTACAGAGAATCTGAAATAACTATCTGAAGTCAATCCTTAGATAATTCAAATTAGGTGAGATAGGTTGCTCTCTCTTCTGAAAGCACTGTCCTCTCAACTATTTACTAATTTCTCATTTGTTGTATTGTTTTAAAATTTCTTGGCTATAATTTGTATGTATATGTGTATGTATATTTCTGTATTTTTGAAATCCTATATTTTCTATATGTCTTTTTCTTATTCAGGCAGTTCTAGCTCCTAGTAAAAATTTTTAATTGTAGGCAGACAGGTAGGTTGCGTAGGCTTGGAAGACTGCCTAATGCAAACACACTCATCCTGCAGATTATTTGTACTCTTGACAAGCATACTTTGCCTCAGGGGATTTTATCCATAGCAATGCTGTTTTTCCATCTTGTATGATATCCTGATACTAGGACACATTTGGATTGTAATTCACAGGACTGGTGAAATGTATGCTTGAAAATGTCCTTCATATAAATCCTCTAGTGCACAGAACAAAACAGCATTAATTATGCCATTCTTTGTTTGTTCTGGTTTTAGTTCATTTTAAGGCTGATAAATAAAGATATTAGGTTTGACACTTTTTACTGTATCACTTTCTTTAATAGACTTCCTAATGGACAACTTTGTTATTTAGAACAACTATCATACTAAAGCAAGATATAGAAAAGAAATAAAGCCAAATATTAAACTGGCAAAGAAGGTGAACAATGGTCCTTAAATAGACACTTCTAAAATGCAAGAGTTCGTGCCTTTAAATTCAGGCCGAAATTTAGTTTGACTGCTGTTCTTAAAGAAGTAAGCAATGTCATCTTAGTTTCTGCTTTAGATTTGTCTAGGACCCTGAGCTGACATATTTCATTTTAATTAGGTGTTCTATATCTGCTCTCCTTACTTAAAGAAACATCAGTCCTCTACATACCCAAACAATCTCTTCAGGTTACCTTGAGGTCAGCACCATAACTATAGCAAAGGAAGAGCCACGACCTACATACAGAGCTGGTTCACTGCTGTCAGCACTGCAGGAAAAACTGAGTCTTGCAAAACCAAATCATGCTGATCCAGGGATGAGGATCCAGGGCCTGATCAGAGCCAGGCCTTCCTCCCGCACAGGCTAAAGAGGGGGAGTAAGACACAAAGGGGCAGGAATAGGACTGAGGAAGGGAAGAAGGTCCTGAAGAGAGAGACTTATTTCTTTCTTTTGGTGGGTAGAATGAGAAAGTTAGAGGCAGTGACTGTTTCTCTGGGATGCCACTAGCTGTTATCCCAGCTCTAGGCAGCAACAGTTAAACTGAGCTTGGACACACTGCAGCCCTATTATTTTTGGTGTATCAAGATGAATGTTAACTCTGCATATGTCTGGAGCTGACCCCGTCAGCGTCTGCATAGTGGGCAGCTATTGTGAGGGTTAACCATCTCATATTTCACAAACAAGATAGAAGCAACCATTTTCTTTTTAACTTCGTCTACACAATACCACATTGTTTCATATTGTAAGAACAGGAAGTTAAAATGAAATCTTTCCTGACAAGATGATTATGTTATTTTGGTGGCAGGTTCTAGTTAAGATGAAACAAGTCTTTCAGTTTTCCATGCCTGTAACTTTGAAAGTTGCCTTAACTGGATTTGAAACCTAAATTCAAAAAACAATTTTCTGTTCTGTGAACTAATTTCTAGGATGAAAGATGAATAAACTCATTAAATGTTTTCCAGCAATTACATGTTCAGAAATACAGAATTACCATTAGATTTTTGAAATTAACCGGCCTGTAGCACACAGTCTTATTACATTGAACAGTGAAGAAAAAAGATTATGCTGTGTGTCAAACCCATATAAATATAGCTTTGGGGTAAGACACCAATTGGAGATGAAGAAACAGTGGGCATAATTTGAACCGGGAGAGTTCATATTTTAAAATTACAGTAAAAAGTGAAAGCTTTTTGCCCTGGAGGAAAGCAGAGCAGTGGAGCATGTTGTCCAAAGAGGTTATGGCGTGCCCACCTTTGGAGTGGAGTGGAAACCTTGAGCAACCTGGTCTGACCCCATAGCTGACCTTACTTTGAGCAAGTGGTTGGACTATAGACTTCCTAAGGTCCTTGCCCACCTGAGTGATCTCATGATCCGATGAACTCATTTTACAACATATGCCAAATCTGATGTAGCCATAGTTGCACAGCTGAAACCAGGACACTGATTACCCTTCTAATTTCAGAATGTTTATCTTCATTTGTGCCTATGGTGCAACTTATCCAAATCTCCAATAAACACAGAGTTTGAAGAGGAGGGTGAAAATATTTGCTTATTTTGTATGATATTTTTCAGTGTTTCTGCCCCAAAGGACCTGAGATATGAATAAAATGTAGTCCAGATTTTCCAAAGATAAATAAGGATAGAGATTCTAATATTTGCATGTGTTCTAGGGGAGGTGGAGCAATTTCCTGGGAGAGAAATCAGTTTGGTTTACTGAATGCATAGAAACCATCTCCGTTTTTTAAAATCCCTGTTCTGTAAAGCAGAGACTGTGAAAATGCTAGGGGAAAGTACCCTGCGTGCTTGCTTTGTGTTTTTATACTCAGTGTGAGTCTGACTCAGTCAACTTTTGGAATCAGGATAGACCTTTAGTCTGAATCAGGCCATTCTAATAATCATGTTCTAAATAATGAGTCACAATCCTGAAGGAAGCTCAGGTTTTGAAAGATACAGGTAGAAGGGGTACTGTGACTCAACATTAATTCTCTTTGAGCTTGCTTATTCTAGTTCTAAATTTATTGTGGACAGAATCCAAATCAGACTATTCAGTGTTCCCAGCTTGATTATTTGAAACCCAACACTGAGTGTATACTTGCTCAAATTTGAACATATTTGCACTTAAATCATCACAGTCAATTAAAACCAAGCAAGCCCTATGGCATGCAAGAGTATCGAAGTTCAATTCCATATGTGGAAAAATTGCTGTGATAAATGGGGAGAAGGAAAATTAAAGAAAAAAATCAACCCTTTGAAACAAATAATTAAAAACCAGTTATTTTGGTTTTAACCTGACAGTTGCCTAGAAAAAACTTCGCCCAAAGAGAAAAGGTTGTTACATCCTCCAGTGCTAATACTCTAAGTATAAACTGTAAAGTGTTTGGATGCCATTGGATTCTTGGATTCACAAACTGGTCATTATGACAGGAGAATAAAGCAAAAAGAGATTCTCAACACAGATTATGCAAGTGGTAAAGAGAACAGCAGAATTAATATTGCAAAGGAATGAGACAAATTATCCAAAGCTAACAAAGCAGGTTTATTGGAGCTAGGTTTGTGCTAGATATCTTTTATCTGTAAAGATGCTATAGGGCATAAACAAAGCTTTCTTTTCATTAGATACTGCTTTCACTTCTGTCTTTCTAGTGCACACTGATTTTCTTAAAGACTTTAACTCAAAAAGTCATTCTTTTATTCGTGAAAAATTTTACATAATTACTCGGGAACGATGTTAATGAGGCATATGGACCTATTTTAAGGCATCAGCAGTGCAGCTAGCTTTTCAGTACTGCAATGCAGAAATCCAGCCAGCAGTGGACTGAGTGATGGTCTCTGATTAACCAGTAACAATTTTAAAAAATACCTTATCTGCAAGATATGTACAGTTCAGCCCTTCAGGAGAAGAGGTTTTTTGTGTAGTTGTTTCTTTTTTTACTTTCTTTAATTTTTTTCTTTCCAGGTTATCCCTCTGAAACATATAGTAAGTAATAAACAGCTAGGAATTAGTTTCTTGGTTGATTT
Source organism: Pterocles gutturalis (assembly GCF_000699245.1). Lineage (NCBI taxonomy): Eukaryota > Metazoa > Chordata > Aves > Pterocliformes > Pteroclidae > Pterocles > Pterocles gutturalis. The sequence continues at coordinate 15,364 of NW_010135405.1, forward strand.
ATATCCCTTTAGGCTCTTTTCACTTCACTTTGAAGACATGTAGCTTCTTCAAGTTGGAAATGTAGATTAGATTTTTGCTCTGACACTTGTATCACAAATATGGATTGTACATAGTTTTCTATTAAGGTAATTTACTCATATGTCTGTATTTTTTTAGCTGCAACTGTAGGCATGTGTTGAATATATTTAATGTGTTTCCTTTATAGGGTTTGTTTCATTAAATTCTGCTAGTCGCCTTAATCCGTGGATTGTTAAATATCTTTCTTTCAGGGATTGACTACTTTCCCAGAAAAAAAATATGCTCCTGACTAACATTGAAGAATCACCTGAATATGTCACATATCTGAATTATTTGCAGAAAATACTAACAATAGTGGAACCTTCAATAACATATTTTATATTTGTCTTCAAGAAAGACCTTAGGGCTAATCTGAGTTCTTAGGACTTGCATATCATCTTTGTGGTGGTTGGTATTATGGAACATGTCAATAGCATTAAGGATAAGAGTTTCCTTAACTGGAATGAAATGTGTGGGTTATATTTCAGTTAACTTTGTCTGTCTTAGAATTAAAAGCTTAGACTAAGGTTCTTACCTATGTTTCCCTTTTGTCTAGGAAAGGCTGAGGGGGCTTCCAAAGTGTAATCCAGGATTTCTTAAGAGAGGTAGGAAGAACTGCTATGTAGGGGTTCTTATATCTTCCAAAGCACCCAGGTGAAACATAGTTTAGCCAAACACCTTATTTTCCAGTGGGTAAAGCTAAAGGAAGTGGACCTGACTGTAAGGTTCCTTATTCTTTGAGGAACTTTTGAAAACTCTGCTGAAAACATTAAGAGCTTTAATGTTTCCCATTGTATTTTATAGTTTGTCTAGTGAGGGCATCCATATGAGGTTAAAGTAAGATTTTTTTTCCGTGCTGTTTGCAAAGATAGAAGCAAGCTCTTTAATGTTTTAGGTGTACCTGGGAGCATAGATTCCTGGAGCTTCTCAGGTCGGCTTTCTATATTGAGAAAGTCATCTTACACATGTGTACTGGAAGTTCTTTTCTTTATATTCATATATATTTCTCAGACCAGATGGACTAAAAAACACTATGCAAATAGTCTCTTAGTTGAGGAGAGAAGCCCAACTCCAAAGCCTTATTCTGCCTAAGGAGCTGATTCCAGTCAGAGACCAATTTTGCTGTTACTCCCATGGTCTTACCGATCATGAACCTGCGTAACAAAACAGAAAATACCATACCGTATGTCTTCATAAACCTGAATGTTAATTTACAAATTATGTATATAAATTCTACACCAACTGACAAATGCATACTGTGCTTATGATTTATTTGTCTAATAAAATAGAGGCAGGGATCACTGCAGGGTGTCACCATCCTTGCACTTACAAATTCAGCAACAGATTTTGTTGAATATGTACATTGCCATAGAAGCATGGTGGGGCTCAGGGCACTGTCTTTTTGGACATCTCCTCATCTATTATTCATATCTTTCTCAACATAGGGAGTGGACAACTAAGAACCCCTTCTGTGGCTCTCATAGAAGATGATTCATGGTATGCAGAGATGATTCACTTGAGATAAAGGCCTACACAGTACCAGTAAGAGTTGTAGAATAAGGCCTGAAAAAGTTCATTTTGCTTGGCAGGGAAATGAATAGTGAGTCTTATGTTTGCAACTCTTGGGACACTTGTATTTCTGTGCCACAAAAACCTTCATTGAAGATTAATCATATCTTGTAGCAAAACTGCAGGTCTCTGACTCTTATCACAGGAGAATTTCCCAGTGGCATTAAAGAAAATTGTGCTGTAAATGTATGCATAATCTCTAGGAGACAGTCTTCAAGTTCCCTCTGTTATTTTACATCTTGACATTTTCAGCCTAAAGCTGATTTGTGTCTTTTATGTACAAACATCTTTATGCCTTTAAATTTCTGGAAACAAGTAAGGTCATTTAATATAAAGTAACTTAGTAAGAAAGAAAGTACGTACACACGGCAAATGATTTAACTCTACCTATACTGTTTTAGTTGTAATCATCAGTTACATCCTCCCTGAATCTATGGAGGTCAGTGGAATGAATGTTATTGCCTCCAGAGGACTGCAACCAAACAAATAAAGAATAAACCAGAGGAAGATACTGCTAAGCATACTCAAATCCTTTGAATCGTGTAAAAGGACTTCTCAGTTAAGAACTCCACAAAAGGCAAATTCTCTAAATGAGTCACCTTCACCTTCAAAATGTGAAGATGCTTTATTTGGATGCCCCTGTCCCCAGTGTTTCTAACTTTCCATCTGCTTTAATCCACTACCCTATTTCATGCTATGGCTTCTGCAAGTACAGATTTTTTCTAGTTGCCACAGTACTGCTTATATTATAGTACGACAGCCAAGAGTGATTGTGAGTGGTGGGCAAGAGGTTACTGAACGGTTTTAGAAGGTACATGTCTGAGTCAGATCACCAAATTTACATATCTCAACTTGGTTTTACCTGTCAGGAGTTTGGTAGAAGATTGTTTCAGCACACTTGAACTCTGCAGAAAAGAGGAGGGTCTCCTGAAGAGAAGGGTACAGTACCCCTGGAAGTTGCCTACCTTTTCCTGTGCCAGTGGACACTGGCACCTATCGATTTTGGGAGTTACATAATACTTGGAAATGAACAGTATGAGTTGTTCTGAGGGCTGAGGCTTAAATAAGTGAATTACTTTAATTTTATTCTTTCTGTATTTCAGGTGTCAGTACTGTTACTATCAGATGCTTAAAGATACAGCCCAAGAACCTCTGTGGTTCAGTACCCCGTCTTGAGGAGCAACACGCATTGCGAGGAAGTCTGAAGAAGACAACTCACTACTGAGACATTGTATTGCAGCAGACTCCAAGGTGGCTTGATGTACATAGGGTTAAATTAGGTACAGAGTGATTTTATTTGCTTTATAAAATATTTTTCAAGATTACTGAATGAGTAAAGTTTGCAGCAAGGCACAATCCTATTTGAACCTTCGCTAATTAATAACCTGGGAATCATTAAATATTTTAATGAGACATAATCAACTGCTATCTGCAGAACGGACACAGATGGCAAGGCGGTAAGAAGAAGAGGTATGGAAGAAGTATTATTGTGTAGTCATGGAAACAATGTCTCTCTTTTTCTCCTTTCCTCCTTCCTTTTAGGTTCAGCAATGCTGCACATCATTAGGGTGTCTGCCTCCCCCGACAATGGCAACTTTGCAGTGTCAGTCAGTAAATCTTTGCATCCATTCATGCTGTCAGCACTAAGTGATAGAAAGCCTGGGGAAGATGTGAGATGCATCCCAACCAGGCTTCCACAATGTGACAGTCTAGTCACGTATTCTTATTGAACTGCCAATTTTGAGGCTCAATTCAATAAAGAAGAACAAAATGGAACAGTCCCGGCTAGACTTTGTTCTGTTAGTGTGGTTTCTAAAGTTAATTTCAGTGCTCATGTAAGTTAAAAAGCTGAGAAATGAGACTTGACTGTGTAGGAACACAGGTGAGCACAGGGCAGGAATGGAATAAAGCCACGGCTGAGCTCTGGTTAGAAGCAGTTTTGTTAATCCACTGCAATCAGACTTTAGTACCGGTGTTTAATTGTGCTAAGCTGGAACAGTGATATGCTTTGAACTGGTAGCAAGAAAGAAAACGTTAAAACCCTTGAATGTCAGTTGTTCTCACACACGGTCGTTGCCATGTGTACTAAGAGCTTTTATTTATGCCTTGCAAGAAGCCCCATAATTATAAGAAGCTGAAGCAGAAACAAAAGGTTGAGTAAAAATAGAATACAAATTCAGTTTAAAAGCACTGAAAGAAAATTTCAGTGTGAGCTCTATCCTCAACCTTTTTCCCTCAGTTTCTGGAGTAATTAAACCAATTCTAAATGCCTTATTTAACTAATTTGTGGTTAGAGATTCCAAGAGGGGGTAGAAAGGCATGAATTTATGGAACTTCCAATTAAAAAGGAGTAAATGGCATACTTATTACCACAGATTTGTGTTTCTTAAACATTTTAGCCCCAAAGAAGTGTGAGGCACAAATGATGGCATCATAAAAGACAAACATCAATTAAAGTGGTTCTCAGCTATTCTAATAAGAGAAAAGGAGTGACTTGTGGCTTCATTTACACAGGCAAATGCAGAAATATGTCCCGTTCTTGGACTATATATACAACTTACATTCTGCATGGAGGAAACATGCCTTCTGCAAATTTGTCTCTACCTCTTCCTCTCTGGATTGGAGACAGTCCCCTTAGGAACAGATGTGCTCCTGAGGAGAGTGTTCTTCCCACCTCAGACCCAGGAGGACGGTGGTGAGACAATGTCTGAGTCATTGTCTGCTTCCTGGTCACCTCCTGGGTAAGTGTGAAAGCACACAATGTAACAACCTGCAAAACACTGATTTATCCAAAACCATAAACCTCAATAAGGCACAGGGCACTTCTCACAGATCAGACTACCCTGCATTTCTGACCCAATATGTCACAGGTCAGGACAAGGGCCAGTAGGAATGGTACATGCTGTGGATCTTCAAGGACAAGCCATGATCATGTCAGGCAATGACAGCCAGAATCTCCATGGGTATGGAGTGGAGGCTGGTGCTGGGTTTGACATGTTGTATATTCTGGTATGATCAGTGATGTTTGCCTGAGGTCCCTGCTGGCTTTCCCTTAGGGATTTGGAATACAAAACAGGAGAGCAACCCACATAGAGATGTACTTTGGGTTGCTTGCTCAAAAACAACATTTCAGGAGGCATCGTGCAGCTCACAAGGGGATCTCTGCATGTAGACTTTACTGTGGAGCTCCGAGATTGGGTTGAAAAACGGGAACTGTGAGACAAATAGTCTGTGAGTATGTCTTCCATCCAAAGGGACTTATTTGTTCTCTTGGTCTGAAAAAAAATCACACTCCCATGCAAACTTCTAGTCAACCTATGGCTTAACACCCGTGCCTTTGTTAAAACAGAACACAAAAATACCCACACAATTTAGAAAAACTTGGCTGTTACATACTTAGTTTACAGAAGCACAGAGTCTTTCAACTTATTTTAATTCCTCAAACACTCTGATCAGTTCACTTTGGGAATCACATTTTTCTCTGTTATGCTTCTGCCAATTACATCAGGCTTTATATATTTAGAATACCCTATGTTCATGCGTGGTTTTAATTTGAGGTGCTTCGCTTAGCTATCTAAACATAATTTGATTACCAATTTATTTTTGATGATTAAAATTAAAATTTGAGGTATTACACTTTTATTTCCTCAATTGTAGCTCTTTTTTTTTTTTTATATATATATATATTTCAGAGCTTGGGAGCTCTATCCCAGGTGCCTTCTCATCTGTCTGGTCAAATTTTAAGAAATTACAAACAGCAGGGCATATGAACAGCTGGTCACATTGTAATTTCCAATGTATTGTTAATGTAGGTGTCCAAAGTTAAACCTACTGCATGAGTGTCTCTATTTGCCTATAATATGAGATGTATTTTGATGGAGCCATTAAAGCAAAAATAATTTAAACCAGAAAGATTAATAGTAGTCAGTTTTCAGAAACTACAGTTTAGAAGTTTCAGATTAGAAGATCCAGGAGTTTTTTTATTAAAAAAATCTGCAAGTTTTTCAGGTTTTGGTAAAATTTAAATGTTATCTGGTTAAAAAAAAAAAAAAACTTGTAAAGTGACTAAAAATATATTGTTTCCACTTTTCATTTCAAATATTATGTGTTGGAGTTTTTCTTTTATGTTTTTCTGAAGCATGATGTTTATGAAGAATCATTTTAGATCATAAAAAATGAAGAAAAACCTAAAAATTACTTTGAAAATTCATATTTCAAATGTAAATGCTTCCTGTGAAGGCTTGGTAATTTTTCACATGAAAAATTAACATTACTTCTAATCTGAACACAATGACCTTGCAAGGCAGTCATCATGTCAGGAAGGAAGGACAGCCTTGTGATTAAGGCATTGGACCGAGACTTAGAGAAATGGGTTCAACTCTTGAGTATGTTGGAGTCTTTCTTCTTAATTTGCTTCACTTAAGGAAGATTGCACAGACTAAGTTTGTGCAGAATAACAAGGCAAAAACTATGGCGTAGCCAGGCATGCTAACAATTTTTAAGTATGTGGAAACCTCCAACAATGATTTGTTTTCCATTTGCCTGGTGGAAAGAAGTAAAAGATTTGAATATGGGAATGACTCAGCTTAGAGGTTACAAAAACAGGAACAATAGCAGAAGACAGGAATAAGACAAGCCCATGGAAGCTGTAGTGTTTTTAGGAATATATTAAATATACTGCGCCAGAAATTACCTAGATATAGTTGATCCTACTCTAAAAGAGGGAAGGGCTTAGACAATGTCTTGAGAAATCCCAGAATTGTCTCTGGCTATATCTACAGCAGGAACTGCATTGGTACAGTAGGAACAAATCAGAAGAGTGAGGCAACTGGACCTACATCTACACTGTATGTGGTTTGGGGGATTTAATTCAGAATGAATTTAATCAGAATGAAACATTCTCACCATGCGTGTGGATGAGACCGACTACACTTACCCAACATTATTCAACTTCAAATTCTATTGGGACTTGGAGTGTATTTGGTGTGTAGTTCAAGTAGAGTCTCTTGTACAGTTGCCTTTGGAATGAACCTAGTTTAAATATATCAAAACTGCTATGCTAACCGGATTAATGTGAAATGAGGGTGATTGTCTGCCTGACCTTGCTACTACTCCAAACCAAAATGCTAATGTGTTTACAGCCTCAGTTATCTGGAAGGAGATTATCTGGACTGTACATTAGCCAGGTGCTGCCTTCACTCAGTACTCTGGGTAAGGCACGGTGCCAGAGAGGGAGTGTTGCGAGGCACATGCTGCTCACATCAGGGCTAGCTGTGCACAGTGCATGTTTAGAAGGCTTCTACAAAAGCTATTAATATTTTTTCAAGAGTGAATATACTAAATAGATGTTTATAGCTTAATATCCACTTGGATTAACCCTGTTTTTGCCTTTATCTGAGCTGTCTCATTTTTTTTTTTTTTTAAATTGAGAGTTAGCTACCTTTGCCATCTGTAAAATTATGATAACAATTACTCTTTTCTCTGTATTCAATATTGGGAATATAAGCTCTTCAGATTTTCTTCTTATATTTACACAAGCATGGGATAGTCTTCATGGAGTACTTTGCTGAGACTTCTGGGTGCTCATATGCACATAATAGACAATAATACGTGATGAGTTAAGGTGCATCTTACGTAACTCTCACTCTATAAAATGCAGTTGTCTACAATTAAATTAGTTCTCTGGGTAGCCTTTTTAGTCACTTGAGACCAATGCCTTGAAGGCATGGTTCATTGCCCCCTATGGTAGCCACCTAAGGCAGGTGAGATGAATGCAGGACACGTCAGTGTCTCCACTGGCTACAGAAGGAGACTTGACTTTTAGCTTAACCTAAGATGACAAGCTTCTAGCCAGTGGCAGAGTCTGCCGGGGGTCAGTCTGTCTTTCTGGATGGCTACACAGTCACAGGGCTCATAGGTTCGAGTGAACCTACTTAGGTATGCTCAGCTCTCTTGCTTTATATCTATTTTTAGCATAATATAAATTACAGCACCAGTACATATTTTTCTGCCAATAAATTCAATTCCCAAGCACATATGCCTACATATTGCATACAATCAGTTGTCTGTATAGAGAAATTCCATCTTCTTTGTCTTTTACTGTTACTTTTCCAAATTTACTTTCAATATTGGAAGCTTACGTAAATTCCAAATATTTTTTCTCACCTCCATTTGTCTTTACATAATTTCAGATTTTACTTTAAAATGGTCATTCTGCTTGTAGCATTCAAAATAACAAAATCGCCCAATTCATTTCCCTCAAGGATATTCTTCTAGATTCATCTGTCTGTCAGAGGAATTACTACACAAAGCATAAAATGAATGATAACCAATCTGAATAATGTGCATGGAAATGGGTTTGTTTTGATTTCTCTTTCATTAATTAAGACTTAAGTTGCTTATATTAGTCAACATGCCATTCATTCACCAGACACAAAAACATCTAGATTAACTCCTGTTATGCCCAGGACCTTAGTAGCTAAATATACAGACCTCAGAGAAATAAAATGGCAGCATTATTGGTATAGCCCTTCCTTGCATTTCTGTTTTAGGGACATTGCTGTCCTGGAAATTCAGGATGTCACACTATAAATATCAGCTTTGGTGTCACCAGTAGTCCCCAGAAGATATTTCTCCATTTACTGACCCGTGTGGTTTTTTCATTTTTCAACAGATCTATGTAGCTCAGACTGCATCTTCTGTATCCACTGGGCACTCTTTACTTTTTCCAGTTGATGATGGCCTGTGAAGGTGTCGCAGAGCCTCAGTGTATAGCTGCTACACTATCAGGTGGGAAATACCTTCTTGTCTGGAGAATTTGAATTATATGTAATTTAAAACAACTTAAAGAAAATTAAAAGATAAACAATACTGTCCAAAATGGATAAAATAGATCTGAAATGAAACAAAGCCAACATCTGACCTGATTATGCTCGAGTCACTGCAGAAGGACCCCTCTCAGTGTAGTTCATTCTCCTGCGTAGATGTTTCCTGACACAGAGGTAGTTGGGGTATGTGCTTTCTGCTTACCTTAATCCTCAGGTTACACCTTTCTCAAGGCTTTGTCACAGAACATACCCATAAGACAGAGCTCTGTTAGATCCTGCTTATCAGCAAACACCTCAGAGCACACTTACAGATTGGTTCAGGTCCCACATTGACTTTCTCTTTTATTCCTTCTTGTTATCACACATTAGCTCTTTTAGCTGATCTCTCCTTTGAACCATTTCAAAGGATCTAGAGAAGCTTAATTTTTTCTACATGAAACTCATTCTGTTGCTTTTCCAATCTGAAGTGAGTCCAGTCTTAAATTAAAAGATGTTTCTTTCTAAATATATTTAAGTCTCTTTCTGCAAAACCAGTAGTCACTTTCTCTGCTTAGCTAGCTGTTAAACAACACTTTACTACATTGAATGTTGAAAATATCTTTGCCTTCAGTGGTGGCTGATCAGCATATTTTAGTTTATGTTTTTCATTGAAATTTACAGTTATGTGAATCTCAACATTAAAGACATGTAAGGTATCAATATCCAAATACTGTAATTGTATGTAGTTCATTACTGGCTCCTGACTGAGACTATACATGAAGGACATCCAAATTTTAAGATGTCAGCAGGTTTGGGTGACTAGTGAATTCTCTTTGTTGCAGGTTCATGCTAATTTAAATAAGCAGCTTTGACAAGAAATTACCTTTAGAAAATTGTGAGTCAGGTATTCACTCAGCCTTTGTGTACACTGTTTTGTCTCCGTGAGATTTTAATTGCCAAAACATGGAGTTAAAAATAATCTTTAGTAATTTGTGCAGTTTCAATATACTGCCAGATGAATCATTCTGAGATTCCTCTGAAGTGACAGAATCTAATATAATTTAGTTGCCTGAAGAAGGTGTGGATGTCCCATCCCTGGAGGTGTTCAAGGCCAGGCTGGATGAGGCTTTGAGCAACCTGGGCTAGTGGGAGGTGTCCCTGCCCATGGCAGGGGGATTGGAACTAGAGGATCTTTAAGGTTCCTTCCAACCGAAACCATTCTATGATTCTATGATAAACCATGGAAAAAACACTGCTTCTTTACAGAGAATAACCTTTTTTTTTTTTTTTTTTTTTTTAAAGGAAGATTGGGACTGGATAGAGGTCAATCGTTATGGGTATTCTCCCAAACCACTTTTTAAATCCACCAGAAATTCATATTTAGAATACAACATGTCATGCTGTGATACAAGTCATGAATCAGGAAAAAAGCTGTTTATCAGACTGTATAAATGGTCCCAGTGATAAGATTGCTTCCATAAGGAGTACGAATAAAATTTACCCCTTCCATTTTCATGATACAAAAAAAAATCAGTGTTAAATTTTATTGGATTGCCCTGTAACTGTTGCAGAATCTCTATAACAGTTGTGGAATCTGTAGATTTTAAAAGTTTAAAAAGTATTTGGAAGGTTTGGATACACTGAGTGGAAATGCTGACCTCTTATTTTATGTCTTCAGCCTATGCCATGTTGTAGTATGTCAGTGTAAAGCAGGAGTAGAAGTCAGCATTCTCATTTAAGAAGACACCTGGGCAATTTCAGAGTTGATCTTTATTCTGAATGAGAGAGAAAACAGAGTCTTATTATTTCCCATGGACCAGCTGAAATATACATTTTAGATAAGACCAAAAACTTTATTTGGTGTCTCAAGTACCACTGATATTATGAAAAAAATACCAAACCTAAAATCACTCTAAACTCATTCTAAAATAAAAAATGAAGAGATTACATTCCAGAAAACGTCAATATGGAACCCATGGCATAAAAATAACACTTAATGTAATGTTTTCTCTAGGTTAAATGCTGTCTAAACCAATTTTTTTTTTTTTTTGTATGAACTTTCAGCTTTGAAAGTGCAGCAATTTCTTTTGGAAAGTTGCAAGATAAGAGCCTTTAAATGAAAGGGAGAACTCTTTCACAACGGGAAGTCTGGTTCAGGCCATGTGATATTTTTTCCGTCATATTTTTTTTTCGTTCTTTTTTTGAGGTGGGTAAACCAGTAATTTCATCCACTAATGCAATTTCACAGGATCAGATTCTGCTGGTGGCTTGCAGCTTGCATGAAGCAGTTACGTAGAGTGTAAAGAAGCCCTGGGGAGCTTTGGGCTGAATCCTTTCTGAATAACTAGACAGAGCATGATGTGTGACAGGAGACTCATCTTTTACAAAGCTGCTGTGATACACACAGGTCAATGTTTGTCTTGTATGGCTGCATTACAGATTTATAATTTATTTAGCTCCCTAACATACAAAAAAGGTGCTTTGTAGGATTTTTCAAAAGAGCTATGCTATTAAGCATTCAATTTATACAAAAAATATAAGGGCAAATAACAGATGTGTGATATATGAAATGGAGTAAAACCTTTGGCCTTAGATCAAAGTCAAATTTCAAGAAACTTCTCAAAGTAAAATATCATTGTTTAAATAGAATTAAGCTCTTCTGGAATATATTTGCTTGCTAAAAAAAATATGGGTTTTCTATTTTTCTTCATGATCCAAAACAAATAATTATTTTAGATCTGAGTATTTCCCTGGGGATATGCTCTGCTTTTGAAGAATTAGAATTCATGTGTATGAGATTTTTCTGATTAGAGAGAGCCGTTCTGGTTTCTTAATGTAATAATAGTAAATATTAGGTTATCGGGGCAAATACTATTTTGAAAGTTCAAATTCTCCAATGTTTTAAATTTTCTGCTGAAAAGTGACTTTAAACTTTTTTCTGTTTCCTGTTTTCCAGAAAGTGAAACAGAAAAGAGATGTGACAAAAAGGATGGTAAATCCATCTTCTAGCTCACATGGCAATATATGTAATTCTGAAGTTATTAGTAAGTTAAATTTCAGTTTTTTGTTGGAACTCTGCAGTTATCAGAACATAAGTATAAGAAAGAATAAAACTTCAGAGTAAATTTTTGGTCTACAGTCCCTGAGCTATTCCTTGGTGGCATACAGCCACATCTGAAGTCCTATGGTTTTCTGCATGAAATAAGAAATCTTTTTTTTTTTTTTTGTAATTGTAGAAACTTTCATTGGATAGGAAAGCTGTTTTGTACATAGTTTTGGTACATTTAAATGCTCAGAATAAACCAAGTCAGAGGTAAGAATCACCACAAAGAATGCGTAGAAGCGACTTTGCAGAATCACTCTAAAAAAAGACAAAACCTTGTCCTATCTCTTTCTGATTTGTCACATTATGTTATCACTTTTCCCTAAAGCAACATTTTATTTGAGAGGGGTGGGATGGGAAAATCTCATAGATTCTGAGAAGCAAACATTCTCTCTTCTGAGCTGTACCTGTCAAACCATAGGTGATCGCAGGATGAGATTTCCCCAGGATATCTGACACATGATCATTTCAGAGTTTCTTCTTTCTACACAGCTCATAAATCAGTCATACGTTCACCCTTTGTCATCTTTCTCAAGAATTTGTCCCCAGTATTAGGAAAATAATTTTGAGTACTAAGCAGCTCATCCTGATGTACGTCTGGTGGGGAGCTGCTTAGTGAATGTGGATGGATCTTGGACAAGCAGTGTTTTTACAGGGTGATATGGCATAATGATAACCATGTGAGGTGAACAGCTGAAAGAGAAATAATATCTGAAAGGTTTCCAGCTGCCGGAGGCTGCCTGTCAGTGCAAAGGGCAGAGTGCTTCAAACCATGGACGGAGCCAACACCTCAGAAGAGCTGAAATTAGTGGCAACTGGGAATGCAGGGATGGAGTAGGAGAGGGATGTACGGGAAGGGATGAATAAAACGATTCAGAGAAAATGCTTCACCTGGGTATGTCAGTCTTATGAGAATGCAAGCAAAGGACACAAGCTACTGATAAGTTTGAGGTCAGCGTCAGCGTATAATTGGCCCCATGTAAAAGAGCTAAGGAGCGCACACTTCAGAGCCAGCATCACCTGTACAGGAACGGTGGCACCTGGGCTCTCTGCTTTGCTACCTGTGTCACTTCTCAGGCTGTTTCTGTCTGCAAAAAACAAGAGAGACTCTGCTGTTGCTAAGGCACCCTTGTAGCTGCATGGGAATAATACAGTCGGTATGTGAAGCAACATCCCTGCTCCCAGTGAAAATGTAGCCTGGGGTATCATTACCATTTCAAGGTTCTCTGTGTTCTAGGGCTGAGAAGTGCATGGACATTTCACTTATCAATACAAATTAATAGCGTTAGGTGGGGGAGTCAAACAAGAATTCATAAATCTCTGTGCTGCTAAATTACATTGTAATTCATCAAATCAGGGCGAATGGAAAATAACCAGCCTTTGAGTTCCAGCTCACTGCATCTCCACCAAGGGTGAGACTGTCTCCTAAGGCTTCTTATATCTTATACATACAGATTTGTATTTAAGACAGCACCTTTGTTCTCTGATACTATTGATGAGTGGACTGCACAAACTGAGGTTATCCTCTCATCTAAACAAAGCATTGGGGATTTAAAAAATCAATTCAGAATGCACACTGTGGCTTTCCTGAATGCTGCTTGATTTCTCATCCTTCTAACAACAAAGACAGCGGTTGACTGATCACTGGCACAACGCTGATACACAATCAGCACAGGGTGTCTCTCAAGTGGGTGCTGCTCAGTAATGCCCTGCAGTACACTCCATGAACAAGGAGCATTGCTGCTTGTACAGTAGCATGTGGTCCGAAGCTAAACTGCCTTTCCAGCATAGCTCCTGCCTCACTCATAAGAAGACACCATACAGAGTAACTGAAGGGCTTACTACTCAAACAAGGGGTCAAGAAACAAATGAGGTTAGCTCATGTGAAGCTACCAATACCAATACCCCATGGCAGCTGCAAGGCAGGTCATGTTTTAATATAGTGAAGAAAACTAATTCACATTTATCATGGGGAAGAAGTGTGTACAGAAGCAGCCATGGCTTAGAAGAGGGTGACAGTCTTCCCAAGGCAGTTAGATCTACTATTCCTCAATCTTTAAGGATCTTGAAATGTGTTTTGAGGTTTATGAACCTTGGGATCTTTGATGTTGAACTGGCTGCAGGATGCAATCCCACACTCACTGATTACTTTCAGCTGTGATTTTCAGTTTTTCATGAACTGTTAGGTGAATAAATGAGTATGGACCCCCTAAGATTTCTGAGAGAGTTAAAAATATTGTACTTCACAGAAATCAAAGTTCAGACTGTATTAAGTGGAGGATAACAGGTTTCCTCTTACACTGCTGTAATTCCAGAGAGATTAAGCTGAATTCAGCAGAGCCACAAACAATTTACCCCGGTGATAATGAAAGCAAAATTGTATATTAGTAGCTACAGTCGTAGAAAAGATTACTTCATTTGCCTCCAGTTTGAACGAGAGTCATTTATAGTATCTGTTGGCTAGTTTTTCAATGTCCCTGTGGAATAACATGAAATTGCATTTGTGAAACAGGAGCTTTTGGCAGACAATGCACAATCTTACAAAAGATGGTAAAAAATAACACTGAGAATGCCACACTCCCAAAGGTGCATGGGATAAATATACCCTGTGCTCAACATTTGGAACACTGATCAGATAGTGTTTCTCATAAGGAGGTTGATTAGTCAAAGTTACTGCATTGCTGTGCTGAAATAAATCCTGTTTGGTTTGTTTGTTTTTGTTTGTTTTTTTTTGTTTGTTTTTTTTGTTTTTTTTTTTCCTTCCCCTAACACTCAGGAGTAATCAGGAAACAAATTATGAATTGTAAAGGACATCAAGTCATGATAAAATTTTTATTAATCCCAAAGGATAAAAAATATGAACGGCTTGATTTTCTGAATTCCCCTTTGCATGTTACAAACCACAAAAAACCCAGTATTTTATTCTAAGATTTCAGTCCAGAGGGAAAGTCCCTGAGTATAAGGGACTATGCAAAGTCAAGTGAGTTGTATAACAACAGTTGATGCAAGTGATACATTTTGGGTTGCTATTTTTTCCATGGATTTTTGTTTATTTGGGGATTTTTTTGAGCAGAAAAAGAAAGCATTACTACTATGATTGGTTAATAGTGGCTGGCACTTCAGATCTATACATTTTATAAAAGCCAAGTGTATATGAATTTTCTCATACACATTCTGACTATATGTTTTTCCACCAATTAATCACATATGGTACAGGAAGAAAGAAACGAAATTGTCAAGCTATAATTTTATCCACTAAGTTCTGCACCCATTGCAGCAGCAAGTGATAGAGGAAGGCTAGAGCATACATTTTAGGTGAAACCAAAACAGAAGCAGAGATTCTACTGTAAAAAAAAAAAAAAAAAAGGCTCTGGTAAATCAATATTTATTGATTTTTTTATTTGTATTGCAGCAGACTAATTATCCTTTGAGGGGATAATTCCTAGCCATTCCTCTATGTTCAAAGTTTATAATTTTCCTTTACATCATTAATCCTGTAAGTGTTGTCCTGAATAATTTTGAATTATTTTCCAAGGTTTCTGCAGAAATTTCCAATTTCTTCATAGGTGACTGTAAGAATATTTGGTAACATTGAATTCTGATATTTCTTATTCAGTCACAGAATGTGGCATGCATTTCCGTACGAACATCTGTGGTCCAAGGACCCCGCTACTCCTTTGAATCTTTTTGTGAGGGCATGCTGGTGATGATTTCAGTCTGTCTTCCATTATTCTGTACATTTTGCATTATTAATGTCTCTTTGGGTTATGTTTTTTCTGTTACATGAAGCTTAAATTTGTGTGTTGCTTAACTGTATCCAAATTTCTAAGACTTTTAGTTATCTGATCCTGATCCACTACTGGTTTTCCTGGGGTCAAAACAATTTATGCTAATTCAAGTACCTTCTGTATCATCCGGAATGTATTAAGTTCTTAGGAAAAACAGTGAATTTTACCAAACAGCATCCAAGTAGGAGCATGAGGGAACAGTTTTCTGGAGGGGATTTGAGTGAGCACAAACAGGAGCCCTGTGCCAGTAGCTGTACTAGTGAAATCAGAAACACATGGGAACATTCCTGAACAGTAGAAAGCCTTTTTACCTACACAAGTCAATGGCTAGAAGAAGTCCCTGACCAGCCTTGGCCTTTCCCAAATGGTTCCCAGCCT
Organism: Pterocles gutturalis; assembly: GCF_000699245.1. Taxonomy (NCBI): domain Eukaryota; kingdom Metazoa; phylum Chordata; class Aves; order Pterocliformes; family Pteroclidae; genus Pterocles; species Pterocles gutturalis. The sequence continues at coordinate 31,066 of NW_010135405.1, forward strand.
TGGCTCAGGAGCCAGAGTGTACTGGGAAACATTTCCATGCAGGTAATTTGGATGTTGTTACTCATTTTTGGAGGCAAAGCATCCTGGTATAGACAGGAGTTATTCTGTGCCAGCTGGCCTCAGTGTCCAGAAACATCTTCGGGAGAATGCTTTCACTGATACAGAAGCAACGTGGTTATGCTGGGATATTTGTTAACACCAAACCAAAATTTTGTGTATATCCAAGGAGAAAAAGGAGGTATGAGTTCACAGAGCTTTATTTTAAAGGAACTTGTTTATCTGGGAAATTTCTCTTCCTGTAGGTGACAGAGAGTGGGAACACAGGACTGTGAGTGTCCTCCCCAGGGACTTGCCTGACTTGGCTCCAACTACTCTTCAGAGGTAGGCACTCCCCATTTATAAAGTTTTTCCTGCTCAAGGGGCACTTCCAGGTCTTCTGGAAGAGCAGGAGGAGCTGCTCTAGGACACAACTGGGGAGCAGCTGAACACTTTCACTCTGGCTTTCCCTTTTACCTGGAAGGTAACTCCTCCTTCAGTCTTAAGCCTCTTGCCCCTTCGATGCAAACTTTCTCTTTACAAAATCATGCCTTGATGGTCTTCTGGTGGCTGGGTTTTAATGGTGTTGCAAATTGACACTTTTTTTTTTTCAGTTAGCTAGCCAATATAAGCTATTGTTCCTTCTCTCATCTTGATTTTCTACTGCTTTTCTTTCATTTTTGTTACTTCTATTTCAGATAGTGTACTTGCTTACCTAACTTTACCTGACTGAAAATGATTAAATAACCTGTTTACTTCAGGCTGATGGCCTGTTCACCTTCTCTTGAAATATTGCCCAATGATTTCATAAGGAATTAATCCAATACAGAGATGCTGTTACCATCCTCTCCATCCCTGCTGTGTATGTTATGCTGGCTCCTGCAAAGTGTTGTTGTCCACTGGGTTCTTGCAGCTTTTTCCAATGCCAAGAATCAAACCAAGCTGTGATATTTGCTGTTGTTTTCAAACTGACAGCGATTCCATTTATTTTTCAGCTTCAAATCCTTCACTGTAAAGCTATGCATATTTCATAACATCCACAGTGTCAGGCAATTTTCTTTTGCTTTTGAGCATCACTTGCTGATTTCTCTGCTAGACAAGTTATAATTGTTTTGTTAAGGGTATATTCTGTCTCTTTAAGTAGTCTGTTTTTAAGTGCTCCTTCCAAAACTCAGTTACAACATTTCTATTAAGAGGTCTGGGCTGAAACAGAACTAGAGAATTCTAGTTAAAAGAAAAAGCCATTATCAGCTTAAATGAGCCACTGAGATGCTTATTCCTTCATTACATGCTCTTCCCTCTAATGATTGTTACTTTATCTATTTTTAAAGACTCAGTTACTTGCTTCAGTGCTAACAATCACAGCAATCAAGGACTCAGTAGGTCCTCCCAAGCCACAAAATTTATAATATTATAAGCATTTTAATTTAAGACCTTTCATGGTCTTGTCTATCTTCTAAATTTTTATCCTTTAAAAAAAAAAAAAAAAAGAGAAGGAACCATTTTGCTCACAACTCTCATATTCACTGTTCAATCATCTCTAAACCATTCTCTGAATTAACAAAAAGAAATAGAAATCAATTTAATATTTTGGAGATGTTTTTCACTCTTCCTATTGCTGATCATTATTTACAGTTATGGAATGAAGGGCAAATTTAGCTTTGAATGCTTCCTCAAATTTTCAAAGAAATTGATAACTGTATTCTTCCCTTTAGTGTAGTAGGTTAATTTATTTTACCTTTAGTACCATGTGCTGTTCAGAAACCAGTCAGAAAGTGGTCAGCCTTCTTCTGTGCAACAACCCACAGTTATTGCTCACTGTGAACTTCTGCACATCAGATACTTTCACACAAAAGTCCTGTAAAGTAGCCTCCTAAAGAAACACCTTCCTAACTCCAAGGACTTTAAAAAAACCTGGGAATAGTGAGAGAAAAAAGAGAACATGGACAATGATGACCTGAGAGGACTTAGTTTAGACACAAGCCCCTTCCCAGGGTGCAGTCTCTTGTGTGTAAGGCTGACTGTCCCACATAAACCATGCCAGCAAGTCTCAGGACCAGAGAATTGTCTCTGTCCTATTTTGTCCAATAGCCAATGAAGCTGGAAAACTGACTGCTATGGCACAGTGCTTAACACGAATGACAGGCTTCATAATGCCCACAGTAACCTCCAAAACAACAATTTTTTCGTGGTGTCTGACTGAAAGTGAAAATGTTATTGAAAGCTATTTGAAGATGTGCTAAAGGGCATTGCAAGTTTTTCACATGAGTGACAGATTTAGGCCAAAGAAATATTGTGGAGCATGATGTCCTTTGGGATGAAGGTGAAAACTTTAATAATAAGGCAGCTATTTGGATATTAACCTTTTTCTCAGCCATGCTCACTGAACATATTTTTATAATAATTATATTGTCTCCCACCGACATATTTTCTTTCTCTGTTTTTCTCTGTTTTCATTCAATTTCTTGAGTTGGTACTCTCTCATGGTGTCTGGCTGCTCCTTATTCGCTATAAAAAAGTTGAACTGGACTTTTTTTCATACATTTTTCATTCTTCTGATTCCCTTCTTCAGGTATGACTTTTAGAAAGAGAAAAATGCTGCTTTATTATGGGCTGGGTTATTTTGAATTGGATGATTTCACTTAAAATAGACAACAGTGAGGTTTATCCTGGAGGAAATAATTTTAAGACCTGCGTCAGATTTCTCATGTAAGATCAGAGTTTGGTTCAGAAGTAAGAACCAAAGACGTTGATAATTACTGTTGTAGGCTCCAGGATACGAATATATCCTATATTTTCTGTACTTTATTTTATTTTTAAGCTGTTTTGGGATCTTTTAATAGCTGGGTTTCAGAGTGAATTGTAACAGGATATATGTGAGAATGGAGGTTGTTAAATGCCCAGAACTCTAAAGTCTTTGTTCAAAGATGAGATTCTTCTGAGCTATCGTACTCAAATTGCTGATATTACTGCCATGGCCAGAACAAAAAACTGATATATTGTTGCTAATCATTATGTTTTTTTAACAGTTTTTGAGTGTGAGAGTCCATCTGGTTTTGCTTTATCACATTGCTCTCAAGCTTGTAGATGCTGATGAAGGTCTTATGTGTTCAGAATAACAGAGTATATGGTAAAAGGAAGACCCTGCCCAATTAGATCAACCTCCATTAGTTTCTGACTTAGCAAATCCCGGGGGATAAGTAGTTCAACGGCATTTCTGGAAGAATCAAATTAAAAAATGGAGATTTCCCCCCAGTAAAATAGAAATGACCCCTCTTTTCTCTGTGTTACCACTATTAGAGAGAAAAGTTAGACAAAATCACATTTTAGATGAGCCATTTCACATCAAAAGTTTTCAACATTTGAAAGGCAGATGAATAAAACTGTTTTAATTCCAACACTTATGAATTCTGAAGGCCTCCAGCTCAGCAGGGAGCTGAATTTCTGTATATCAAAAAGAAGTAACAGAGCAGTCTCACTCCTGTCTTGCCATGTATTTAAAACAGTCCTATGAGACATACAGGTTTAATCTTGGAGGCCAAATGTAATTAACCATGGTACATTTATGGTTACAAATGTACTGACATTTGTGCTACAAAACATTTTTAGGTACTGCTGATGAACTGCTGATTATAAATTGAAATTCAGGTGCATGGAGTCCCTTCACTGATTTTATATGGCATTTATCTTATTAAATTTGAGCTAATCAGTGTTTTCCATATAATTTTAATTAGCATAAAAATTGTTGTTCATTCATTCATTTATTAAGCCAATGCCTTTTGGGTGTTGGACCCACCAAAAACCACATCCTTATTTATTCAGGTTTATATACTGCCATCGTCTAGTAGCCTATGTTACAAAGCAGACAACTGTTCCATTAGCCTAGTTTAAAATACAGTTTGAAAAGATAATTTCTATCTCAAAGACAAGGCAACTGGATGTACCAGCACACAGTACTTGAAATCAAACAGAGTTTGCAAGAAATCTCTCACCTCAGGATTGGTGTTATATGATATCTAAATGCTGAGTATAGTGAGAAAAAATGACTCAGTTATATTCAATTGGTTTCTCCATATGATTAAAGCTCTTGTTACCTAGTGACTGGATTTTAAAACTTGATGCTCCATGCAGATCAAAAAGTTATAGGAGTTCATCCTAATTCGTGCAGCTATGGGAATTTTAGTTTTAACTTTATTTTTATTGAGTCATGCCTGTCAGCCCAAAAATGGGGATGATAGAACATATTGACCAAAACATGACTAGGTGCTTAAGAGAGAAGAACTCTCAACTGAGTCGGACTCAACTGTGGAAGATCAGTCAACGTCAAATAGAAAACAAGATTTGAAGACTTGTTGGAGAATTCTTGCTGTAACCACGGATAAAACAGCCTAGATGCTGGAACAAATATGATGGCTGGGTGCTTCTGCTATTCAAGAAAGTGGCTTTATTTTTGTGATAGACAGTCTGGGTTTTGTTGCTAAGGAACAAGTAAGTTTATGAGTACATGCAAACCTGAGGTGACAAAGAGCAAATTCTGTTATGATACTGCATTTCAGACTTGATCTAGACAAAAATTAAGACAAATTAAGAGCAGGGAATCGTAAAGAAACCAACTAATATCATTAGCAGGAAAAAAGGTGGACTAAATGTACTTGCAATCTTATTGCAGTCAAGTTTTTTGAAAGTATAAGTGTTGTAGTTTTGATCCTGGCTGGTAGCCAAAACACAACCACCACTCCCTCACCCTTCCCCTCCTGGGAGGAATTAAAGAGGTAAAGAGAAAAGAGACTCATGGGTTGAGATAAGAACAATTTAATAACTAAATTGCAATATTGACAATAATAATAATGATGATAGTAATAGTAATATATGAAAATATACAAATGAGTGAGACACAGTGATACTGCTCACCACCCAACGACCAAGGCTCAGCCAAGTACCGGCTAATGATCCCAGAGCAGGAAGAGTCCTGAAACTGCAATCCCAGAATGGAGATAAGAGCCCCAGTGTCCGAGAGACTGAGATGACCCTGAGAGGGGGGTGACCCAGAGGAAGACAACCCGGAGCAAGAAGAACTAACTTCTGGACAGAACCTCAACTTTATACTGGGCATGACGTGCATGATATGGAATAGACTATTGTCCAATTTGCGTCTCAATCCTAAATGTAAGATTAAATCCTAAACTAGTAATTGGGGCTGTGCTCCCTCCCAGCTTCTCCTGCACCTGCAGACAGAGGCACAGCAGAGATGGTGAAAAGTCCTTGACTGTCCTGGCAGCAACTATAAACATCAGTGTGTTATCAGCCTTCCCCTCAGCACAAACTCAAAACACAGCCTCTTACTAGCTACTATGAAGAAAGTTAATTCTGTCTCAGCTAAAACCAGAACAATTAAAGAGAAGAGGCAGTTAGGGAATACACATATTATTTTATGGTGACTTAGAAGTTCTACCTGAACATGAAGACTATCCTGAAAAACATGGGAAAGTTTGCTTGAAAATTCAGCAGGTAGGTGATGTTGACATGAAAAGCAGAGTGTAGATTTGATAAGAGCTTGAGAAAAGTTAACTGTCTAATTAGAAGAACAAGTGATGCTCATGAAATGTAAACCAAGAACAGGTTCTTACATTAAAAGTCACTGGGAAAAGTTGTGAAGTTACCCTAGTTTTCTAGTTCTGCTTTTTCTGGAGAAACAATGGGGAGAATGTATGCGTGTATTCAACATTGTTGATTGGATAATCTTCAAAAAACTATACTATTTTTACTGATTATGAGTTTTATGCCTGTTAAGTCACACAGTAGGAAGAGATTCCTGCTTTCAGCACAGACCTGAAGTGGGAAATTTTGTCAAAATAAAGTTTATTCAGTGGTGTAAATTTCAACAATAATCTTGGATCTAGAGATTTTCTGCTGTAGAGGTGAACCACAGTGTTTGTATTGGATACTGAATCTCTCAGTTATGGAAAACCATAATTTGGGTTGTGCCTAAGTTAAAACAAATGCAAAACTACCCTGATAAAAAAATTTAAAACCACGCAGGAAAAAAAAAAAAAGAACTGTTTTGTTATTTCTCTCAACATTGGCAGTATCTGACCAGCATTTGTTTCTTGTGTTTGTTTTTTTTTGTTTTGTTTGTTTGTTTGTTTTATAAGGGACATCCAGTGGGAAAACAGATGAACAAAATGTCACAGAAGAACATGACATAAACTAAAATAGCAATGCATCCTGGGTGTTTTCTAAGGTCCAGACAGGCCTTTTCTACCTAATTCCAGAAAAGGAACAACCACAATGATGATCAAAAGCCATGGAACAGAAGTTAAAATTCTTCATTTTATTTCAGTTATAAGAAAGTGACAACTTCACCTTTACTTTTTGCCTTATTTTTTAGTATTTCATCTGTGCATAAGTGTGAGGGTTTACAGGGACAGCACATTTAGTAGCTGCTTCTTTACTCTGAGAAATCTGTCTTCCTGTTAGGTAGTTGATTGTTCTGGGCTAAAGCATTATTCAGAAATTGCTGTTTTGTCTGGGTGAAACCTACCCATCTGTGTTTAGACACTGTAGCGAGTCTGTTATTAAGGGAAGAGGGCAAATAAGAACAAACTAATAATGTATGATAACAAGAAGATTTAGAGATAAACCATTTAAGTGGATTCACTGTAGGCACTCAGATTGCTCTGCTTCCTGCAGGTAAGTCAAGCTGCGATTATCACCTGTTTGGGTGATTTAGCTTCACTAGTTAAATCAGCAGACTGTTTTGATGATTTACATTCTGTGTTTCATCAGGTAAACAGAACTACTGCAGCAACATGGAGTGTGCTTGGCTAAGTACGTATTTCATCATGATTATGCACATGCTTACCTCTTCGTTTGAACTAAGAAAATGAGCTCCAAAGATGCTACATTTTCATATTGCACCGAAAGGATCCTTAATGTACAATGTAAGTCTCAATTTATCAAGTGTCACTGCCACCAGAATGCCTTGCAGGGCAAGGTGCTAAAGAATGCAAATGCCCTTAGGCTAGATTTTCTCAGTCCTGGACAAATTTCCATTAACTGACAAAGGACCTTCTTAAGCATTTCTCATCAATTAAAATGCTAGAGTATTGTGGTTTGCTTTTCTTTTTTTTTTGGGGGGGGGGGAGTGGGTGTTGGTTTTGTTTTGTTTTGTTTGTTTAGTTTTTTTAATGTAAATATATTTTACCAAGTGTATTTGAGTTTTTTTCCCAGGGATTCTGGAATGTAGCAAATGCTAGACTCCATGCGCTCTGAGAAGGTTTGCTCAGTTCACAAGTGCCAGTGTAACATAGGCATTTTTTATAACAAAGCTATACTTTAAATTACTGAAATTTTTATTTGTTGATAGGTTCTGAGTTCTGAAGTACAAGGTACCCAGACAAAACAGAAAACCTAGTGGAAATGTGAGAAGTCATGACTAGAGTGACACTGAAATGTTTCTGTCATTATCAACAATGTACAGTGTGTTACTTGCCTTTCAAACAGGTTTCGTATAAACCAAGAGAAATTAATGTGCTAGTTTAGATGACCTAACAAAAGGTGTTTCTGAACCTTAATCGAATACATGTACTAGTCTGCAAACCTCTAAAGGGAATAGGTAAGGTAGCTCTGGAAATATCAATACTACCTTGTCAATTTTAGGACATCTTTTTTTTTTTTTTTTTTTCATTAAGCACGTGAATGAGGAACTTTTAATTTAAATACTTTTAATTACTCAAAGAGAAAGTTCAGGGATAAAGGCATTTTGGAAACCTTGCTTCTTTTAGGTCTGACTGCAAGAAAAACACATGCAACAGGATTATAGTAGAAAAATGTGTATTAGTGATGTTTAGGAAGAGATAGCCCTTGAAGAGGAGGGAAGGAATGCAAAAGCACTGGTTTTGCTGCTCAATAAATTTTTAATCTAGAAGAGATACTACCCTTGCTCCTTATAGCAAATGTTTTCGTTTTCCAGGCTAGTTTATACACATAAACTAAGTTATTAACAAAGGCTTTTTCTTTGAATGCAAGACTAATTCCTTCAGACTGCTCATTTGTGTTCTAATTAGCTGATTAGAAATGCAGGCATGAACTCCTCAGCTTGGAAGCCGGGGAAGGTGGAGAGGGGATGGGGGGGGGTCTTGTACAGCCTAACCACTTGGCTTCATTCTCGAGTTTTAGAAATGAAGGCAGAAAAGATTGACCCAGAGGAATCAATGAGCAGAGATTATTTGTTGTTACATTTTCAGATGTAATCCCCCTGTTTTGCTTTTAGCCAATTATGCTAACTATGCTAAGTGTCATAACCAGCACTTTTAAACTCTATCCTTGTTAGCAAATTAAACAGGGCATGTGCAGAGGTTTGAGCGTTGGTAGAGGTCATCTGAGCTACAGGATGTGATTGATGTGGTTTTAACCAGACATGGTTCCAACCCATGGGGACAGCATGGGCCATGGGCCATTCCACAAAGTAATTTGGATGTAATTACTCTGGTTCTTGGGGGCTGAGGTGAGGACATGAAGCTGTAGAGAGACAAACAGTATCAGGTTGAAATGGGTTGAAATACATTGGAAATATTTTTTTAAAGCGTGTGCTGGAGTCTAAGAAACCCTAGAAACATTGTTTTTGTTCCAGTTTTCCCAGACTTAAGTAATATTTTGTTTTCTTACATACATCTGACAAATCAAATGCCCTTTGTTCAATATTTTATTAGGAATTTTTTTAAATGGAGATACAGGAAAACAAGTCTCCAGAAGTGGGTGATAACTGGTTCAATAACATTAGAAAAGTGGGTTTTGGTTGTGTTATTATGAAGAGTAAATGTAGAGAATTGCTTCAGCTTTGGTTTTTGTGGTTTTTTTTAATTTTATTTTTCATTTTTAAAATGAAGAAATAGAACAAAGCATTTATCTGTTATTTATTATCAAAGAAAAACTCAGTTTGGAAAGGGCCTTTAAAGGTTATCTGGTTCAAAGCTCTGATGAGAGCAGTGCCAAATTTGCAGTTAGACCAGGCTTTAAAGTTAAATCAGGTTGTCCATGGAATTGTGAATTTGAGTTTAAATATTACTAAGGATGGAGATTCCTACAAAAACATTACATAGCAGCTCTGCCTCTTTTGCCTCCTGAACAGCTGTTCAAGAAGTGCCTAGAGTGTTATACTGGACAATAGTTAGCTTCTGAAATAAAGGCTACAGTCTTTTGGAGTATTGACCTTGGCAATGCTTATTTGGGTTATTGCCACTGAGGTAAAGACAGTTGCTGCCTGAATGATATTCTGATACTACTAAAGTGTTACCTATCTTGAAGTAGTGGCATTGTAACTGTGATGGACAAAGAATACAGGAGGGGGAAGTTTTGCAGAAAGAGATGGTCTAGTAGATCATCTGACGAACCTGGTGTTTGTGGGGGAAACGAAACAAAACAAAAAAAAGATTTGTAAATGCAAAAGTCTTCTACTTTTGTTGAACTCAAAACCTCCCAATTTGACTGCCATGGGAATATATCAGCCAATAACTTTTTTCTGGTAAAATTTTAAAGCATAGAAAAATAACCTAACTGTGAAAGTGTCATAAAAAGTAGCAGTTAGCTAAAAATAATCCCAAATAGAATATAATCCAAACAAAAATAAAATGTAAACAAAACAAAGTAGTCCCAAGTGCAATGTCGTATAACCTAGGAAAGTGTGTGAGCTTCATCAAGTAAGAAGCCTCCATATTTAGAAATGTGGAAACTTCCCAGTGTACCGTTGTTGACCTACCAGCTTCGTCCTTCAGAAACAAAACCATCTGAAATTTAAATATATCTTGTCAGAGCAAAAATAATTGATGTCATTTGCATTTTTAGTTTTTGAATAGTTAAGGACTGAATATATACTGTATAGAATAAATTTGAACTATTCATCACTTATGAAAATATCACATGTACTCCTGTAGAGCTGAACTGGATTTTACAAATCTGTTACATTCCAGACACCTTTTTTTCTTTTTTTCTTTTTTTTTTTTTTAATATCCTAGTGCCATCTACATGTATAAGTTAGAAAACCCATTTTCACATAGTCTGTTGATCAGATAAAATTAATGTATTTCTATTTACCTGCAAACATAGGTCTTTATTTCTAAGAATTTTTTTTGAGCTTTATTCCTATTCATGATCTCTTATTCAAATGAAAGACCACTTAAAAACAAGTCTAGCTGTCAGTTTTGATGATAACATTAAAAGGAAAACAGGGATGTACCTAACTTTACAACTGAGACTTCTCAGTTAGTGGGCTCTAGTCATCAGCATTAACCTCCAGCCTTACCTATCCCAGTCTTCAGTAATAAATTCCAGCTGGTTCAATTAAGCTTGAAGAGTAACTAAATGTTGTGTTTTACTTAGCCATTACTTAGTTTTTTTATGCTTTTTTTTCCCCTTTACTCCTAGAGGTATAGTTGCAGTTAGAAATTAGAACCATATTCTCCAAATGTGGCAGAATGAGCCACAACAAGCTGCCAACAGGCTATACTCCTAAGAATATGAAGATAATTCTGGTTTTGCTGATGAAGTTACTCACATCCATTACCAAGCAGCAGTGCTGTCAGGTCAAGTCTCTCAGTTCTTGTCTCATTTCTATTGACAAATCAAGAGAGACTTCAGGGCCTTGGGATGACTGGTTAAGGGACCAGGAGCACAAGTATTCTCCTCTGTTCTTCCAGTTGCAGGCAATGATGAGAGAAAAAAGAGGAAGAACCAGCAGATCAATTCCTGTCTCCAAGCCTGGTGTCATCAGCAGAATTTTGGGGTTTTTGATCACGGGTTATTTTACACGACACCCAGCCTGGTGGCAACAGACAGGGTACACGTGTCTCAAAGAGGGAAAAGGATCTTTGCACAGGAGTTAGCAGGGCTCATTGAGAGAGCTTTAAACCAGACTTTAAGGGGAAAAAGGATAAAATCAGGTTTACTAGATATAAGCCTGGGGGCAGCATGCCAGTGTTTGAAGGAAGGCGTGCTAGCTAGGTCCTTTGGTCTACCATCTCAATGGAGGTAGGGAATGGAGATCCATGCAGCAGCAAAGACGCAAGGGTTATGGATATGTTAGAAACCATGAAAGTGCCTGAGAATGGTCATGTAGGAATTAAGGCTTCTCTCCCCAAAAAGGTGGCAGGATCAACAGCCCAACTGAAGTGCATCTACACCGACGTACACAGCATGGGCCAGAAACAGGAGGAGCTGGAAGCTATTGTGCAGCAGGAAAAACTATGACATAGTTGCCATCACAGAAACATGGTGGAATGACTCACACAACTGGAGTGCTGCAATGGGTGGGTATAAACTCTTCAGAAGGGATAGGCAAGGAAGCAGAGGTGGTGGGATATCCCTGTATGTTACTAAGTGTTTTGATTGTCTAGAGATTAATGATGGTGATGATAGGGTTGAGTGCTTATGGACCAGGGGGAAGGCCAGTAAGACGGATATAGTGGTGGGAACCTGTTATAGACCATCCAACCAGGATGAAGAGGCAGATGAAATATTCTGTAAGCAGCTGGGAGAAATCTGGCAATTGCTAGCTCTTGTTCTTGTGGGGGACTTCAACTTAACAGATGTCTGCCGGAAATACAATACAGTGGAGAAGAAACAGTCTAGGATGTTCCTGGAGTGTGTGGAAGAGAACTTCCTGACGCAGCTGGTGAGTGAGCCCACTAGGGAAGGCATCCCACTGGTCCCGTTGTTTGTGAACAGAAGACTTGTGGGTGATGTGACAGTTGGAGGCTGTCTTGGGCAGAAAGATAATGAAATGACGGAGTTTTTGATTCTTGGAGAAGTAAGGATGGTTAGCAGAACTGCTGCCTTGGACTTCAGGAGGGCAGACTTTGTCCTGTTTAGGATCCTCGTTGACAGGGTCTCTTGTGAGGCAGCCCTGGAGGGTAAAGGAACCCAAGAAGGCTGGACTGTTCTCCAAGAAAACCTTAAAGGTGCAAGAAGGATCCAGGCCTACCAGTCTGACCTCAGTGCCAGAGAAGGTTACAGAGCAGATCATCTCAAGTGCCATCACACTGCACATTCGAAGAAACAGCCTCGAGTTGCACTAGGGGAGGTTTAGATTGGATATTAGGAAAAAATGTCCTCACTGAAAGGGTTTTAAAACACTGGCACAGGCTGTCCAGGGGAGTGGTTGAGACACCATCCCTGGAGGTATTTAAAAGATGTGTAGATGTGGTACTTAGGGATATGGTTTAGTGGAAGACTTGTCAGCGTTAAGTTTAAGGTTGGACTTGATGAGTTTAAGGGTCTTTTCCAACCTAAATGATTCTATGATTCTATAATTCTATGAAACAAGATGTACAAAAGAGGAAAACTTCAGCTGTACCTCGCCATTCTAGTAGATATGTTACCTATCACACCAGATGGCATCAGATTCACTAGTCAGAGCCCCTTCCATTAACCAGAAAACAAAACTACACCAGAGATGTGGAGGTGGTTGCACGGAGGAAGGTCATTTGAGATCCCTGATTTCTTGAGGTGGCCTAATGGTGTGCCTACCTACTTATGGTGCCTAAACAGTACACAGTTTTTTCCAGTGCAGTTGTTGATGCTGTACCAGCATGTAGGAAGCGTGTAGGAAGGCAAGGTCTGCTGGACAAAGAGGGAGCAGACACCTGCAGCAGTTTGGTGATGAAGATTCTCCCTAGAAGTCTAGGGCAGGTGGAAGGAAGCCCCACGTTTTCTGTTTAGGGTTACACAATTTGGATTAAAGGGTTGTTGGATAAAAATAATTAACAACAATAAAAAGCAAACCAGGTCTTGATCATACAACTTTCCCATTTATGTTTACCCTCCTGTTTAGCCTGCTTTCTTCTTGGGAAGTCTCTACTCTCTCTCCACCTAGACAGTGGGGAAAATGAACAAGCAAATATTAAGGTTTTTAGTGTTATTTTTATAATATTAATGTCACATTTCCACAGAGAATATCTCCATCTGTGTTTCAAGCCCATTGTGCTGAGAAGTGCACAACCTAAGTAAACACTACAGCTTGTAACTTGAGCAGATAAAACTGACTAATTAAAAAGCAGAAGCATAAGAGCTTTTCAAATGAGGCAGGCAGTCTGTGAGAAATATAAAAGTATATGAAATGTTTTCTGACTTCACTGTCTTACCAGTGTATCCTTCCTTGCCACCACCTATTGCAATGTTGATTATTAATACAGTCCCTAAAACTTCTGTGTAACTAAAAAAGCTAATATGTATGAGGACAACCAGTTATGCACTATAAACCTATTTTATCAGGGAGCAACTGCTCCTTGTTTTAAAATATTTAATTCTGTAGAATGCACATTAATTTTGTAGCAAGTGTGTGTAATAATGCTAGGAATTCTTATATATCTGTAAGATTTATTTCAAAGACTAAATTAATGAATGAAGTCCTTGTTTGTTCTGAGAGGGAACAAAAACACCTTTAATTTAGAGCTTCAATAGCTATCAAACTAAATCTGGAAATTTCTCATATCCCGACATTAATGATATCATGCTGTCACGAGAAAAAAAATAGTCTAGAATCACTAACAGCTTTTAAAATGCTAATCTAATTCCTTCCAGAAAAAAATGAATTTTTGAGCACTCTCCAGTATAGTATTTTCTGCATTTCCACATTCAGCCAACGGGTCAGCTTTGCACTAGAGCAACCAAATGTGCTTAAAAAGATGACAAGAGAAGTCATTGCCTTTTTGGCTCCAATGTTTTCTTTTTATCATGTTTTAAAAAAACAAATTCTTTCTCATTTAAAAGAAAAGTGAATTGTACTTTACTGTCACTATTTTTCTTGATTCTCAGTTGTATTTTAACAGACACAGCATAGTGATAAAACTTAAGTGTCTAAAGCAAATCTCTTGCCACTGGATAACTCCCCTTCTCTGAGTGGTAATATAGCTTTGAAGTGACTGCTGTTCAGTGTTGTGAAGTCATGGTATCATGTTTGTGGATGAAAAGTAATTTCAAGGGATACTTCAGAAGAATGAGAGGAGAATAAAAACCAATGTTGTTTTGCTGTTGGGAAATTAGTCAGTTGTGGTAGGAGTAGGCAGCTAACTTGAGATAATCACAATGTAGATGTCCACATTAGAGGTAGTCCTGTTACTCTCCAGGGGAGGTCTCCATCTGATCTTGTCTAGATGTCGACCTTTTAAAGTGATGAACAGTATTTTGAAGTGCTGGTCTCATTGAAAAAAAATTAAAGAGCACCACATTAATTAACTTAGACAACTACATTGTAGAGTCAGGTGGATCCTCAACTCAGCTACACCTTCAGACTTGGCTATAGCCTGGAGTTCATTAGCAGCCAATGAAGCCACACAAAGCCAGTATGACACAGCTGATGAAGTGGTGGTGGTGGAACCTGTGCATCAATATGGGACAGAGTAAATTCATCAAACCAATATTACCTTTCCCTCTCCATTGAAGAGCTCATTGAAGTTCATAAGAAAACTATTTTAAGGTGTTAAAAGACAGGGAAATCCTTAAATTACATGCAGTCTGATGGAAAAAAAAAATACAACTTTGCTACACTTTTGCCTCAATTATTTAAAAAGATATATGCTTAGCTTTGGTATTGTAGAACAGTGTATGTACTAAAGGGTATCATAAAAACTTGTTACAATACTGATGTTGGATATCCTAAACTTGCATAATATCTCTAATAAGAGGGTCAAGCAAAGAGGTGGGATCTAGATACTACAAACTAGGTTAACAGAGTATAGAGGACTATATTTTCAAAGAGGCATTAAAAGGTAAACAATATAAAGCAATGTTAAAGGTAACTTTTGGTAAGCGTGCAGCAATGCATACTGAGGGGGAAATTAATTAATAAGCAATAGATTAGGGACAGTGTTGTCTCACAGTTTCACATTTGGACTTCTTAAATTTCTTACTATTAATCGTGACCCAATGCTCCAATCTATCTAGATCCTTCTGCAAGGCCTCTTGCCCCTCAAGTGAGCCCAATTTGGTATCATCAACAAACTTGTTAATGGTGCATTCAACTCCTACATCCAGGTTGTTAATAAAAATGTTTTTTTATATTTATGTCAGAACAAAACTGGCCCTAAGATTGAGCCCTGAGGAACACTGCTGGTGACTGGTCTCCAGCCAGCTGTAGCCACATTCACTACAACCCTTTGAGCTCCGCCCTTCAGACAGTTTTTCACCCAGTGCACTGTGAACCTGCTCATCCCAGAGTTGAACAACTTTTCTAGAAGAATGTTGTGAAGGACAGTATCAAAAGCCCAACTAAAATCCAGGAAAACTACATTCACTGCCTTCTCTTCATCCACTAGGCAGGTGACCTTATCATAGCAGAATATACAATTAGTTAAACAGGATTTTCCCTTTGTGAATCCATGTTGACTGTGCCTGATGATTGCATTATTCTTTAAATGCCTCTCAGCACAGTCTGTAGCTCTCTGGGTCTTCCCTCTTGCCCTTTTTGTAGCAGGTTTTAAATATCTTGCACTAATACTTCATTCTGATCCATGTAGAGGAAATTTTTCTTACATCACATCAGGTCAGTAGTATTTGAATTTGTCAATACTTACTAAGCACAAAATGTTTTTCATAAATCTGATTACCAGCTTTGACTCATCTGCTGCCTATTGATGGATGGGTAGCTGTGTACCTGTCTGTATTATCACTGAAAGGACAGAATTTGAAAAATTGTTTTTTGCATAGAAAACAAGATATACTCTCTTCAGTAAGCAAGCCAGCATGGAACCTTTGCACATCTTGAGAAACAGCATTTGTTTGACTAGCTGCACTGTGCTGCAGTGCTGTTAACCTCTGTCATAATTTTAGATGCTGTCAGTCAAGAGTTTGGTGAATTATGGCCAAATGGCTCCTTCAAAGCTGCCATGCATGTACAGGACTTTCTCAGGTGCAGAGAGGTTAACAGACAGGTGACAAAGGATTCTGGTCATTCTAGACACCTTTGTGATTTTTACAAAGCTAGAATTGGCTGTATACATCAAGGAGATTAGTGCTTTAACCTTTATATTCACAGCACGCTGTGACAAAGGGTAGAAAAACAGTCATGGTCTTGGTGACCTCTTTGCTGTGTGAAAGCCCCAGGAAGCCTGGGTTGCTGTACCAGGAGGGGAGTGTGGGTGTCACAGGCAATAACCTCTGCTACTGGTGTAAATAATTTCTCAGAAGCAATAATTACTATTTCCACTCCTCTTGCTGTAAGAAAAGTCTAGCCTTCATCCTTGAGGCAACAAAATTCAATTTTCCTTGCACAGCTGAGAAACCAGAACTGATTCAGGATAATTCATACAAGAGAAAGCCAAGCAAAATAACTTCTACTAGGGAGGCTTTCTCTGTACCCCCTCAATTGTGCTCCTCTAAGTGAATCAATCTGGTCCTTGGGAAAGTACAGAATGCAAATAGGTGTATGGGAAATAGGCATAATGGTACAAAAATCCAAAGTGGAGTGAAAAGTTCACTACACTGAGTTATACTTTTTCCATTATTTTGCCTTATCGAGTAAATAATTATTTTGCTGCTGAAGCTATTTCACCTACTTAGCAGGTTGTCAGAGAAACTAAAATTTTAAGAGACATAGTATTGTAATGATGTATTTTCCAATAAAATATGTGTGGAAGATTGTTGGGGTTTTTTTTAATTGTAGTTGTAGATTATGAGCAGAATATTTCAGGGTATATAGAAGAGTTGTCAAAGCTTGTCTACGAAAATGATTCATAAATCTTGTGATAGAACAGCTTCTTGGAATATTTCAACTCCACAATAATTTTTTTAATGAGATTGTTTAGAAAACCAGTGTTTTCCCATATGATTTTGTTTTCTAGCTTTATGAATCCTAGACTTAGTTTTATGAAACCATTTTTCCAAAAAATTACACATCTGCTTTAAAATGCTCATAAGCCTTCTCTCCCAGGGAGACAACCTTATGCAGATGGCCAGTGTCCAGAACAGCCCCACAAGCGTAGGCAGTCACAACTTCAGCTCTGCCTACATGTCAAGATAGTGGCAAGCAAACCAACTGCAATCCCAAAACTCCTTTAATGTAGGAATCCAGAAAACCTTTTTTTTTTTCTTTTTAAATTTTTTATTATTTAATCTGAAGCAGAGTAAAGAAGAAGAAAGTCTTCTAGATGGGAACTGGCACCTGTTCCACAAGCTGGGACATTAATATAGCTGGCGCACATCTACACATGATCAAACAGACCAATACAGAGGCATTTTGAATATAATACTGAGAACATGAATAACTTCTACTAGGTGTTGACCTTCTGCACTCCAGCTGAATGAGGAGGAACCAATATACTGTATTACCTCTCTCAACATATCTAGCTATGTCTTCAAATTTTCTGCTGTCACAGAAAATCTGCTACAGCAAAAAGTAGAATTTTCACAGTCAAAGGCCTATTGTTGGCTTTCCATAAAATTGAAATTTATGGTCTGTAATATACATGGGGTCAGAATTAATATCGAATGTCCCCATCATTATTAAACTCACCCTCTCCATGTACCCATGTCTGTATACCAAGGACACTGAGGCCTAGCTAGCAAGACAGCTAACTGAAACTCTTTTAACTGAAAAAAAACCCCAAAAACCAACCAAACAACCAAACCCCAAAAAAACAAACTGCAAAAGAATGGAAAATCATCTTTATTGTGTAGTTTTTATGAGAAGAAGTTGAAGTTATTGATCTTAGAAGGTTCCTACAGTCCCATATTGCTGAAAGACTATGTCTCCATTTTTTCCCATGCAACTAAGTCATGAATTCAGTGTGTGAGAGAAACTTTTTGAGAAATTAAGGTAGAGTTGTTTGTGACAATCATTGCAAATATTTTTGCTATTTCTTTATCACAAACCACTATCTTAATTATGTTATAGATAACATAGATACTACAGTATAGACAGGATACTGCAGTATAGAGCTATAGTATATATCTATATTATATCTATAGATACTATACTACAGTACAGATCTATACTTACAGTATGCTTACAGTATAGATCTACTGCTATAGATACTACAGTATCTAGCAGTGGGATTAAGCTACAGAAATGGGCATGGGTGTTTGTAATCGATTCTGCAGGATCACAGCAGAACCACAGTTCTGTATGCAGATTTGTGCTACTGTCTGCCATGAGGCATTTAAGTTTTAAACAGTTTTGTAAGAGCAGTTAAGCATTTTGAAACTTCTGTGAAATTCTATGTAAGCCGTATTCAACAATGATTCAACTTCAAGTGTTGATTTTTGTCTTAAGCAGAGGAAGTACATAGGAATGCTCTCTTGTTCTGTAGCTAAAGAAAGTGGTGGATCTCCCGTTAAAGAAAAAAGCTGTGGACCTAGGCTGTTTAGTAGGAAAACTATTTTCTCTGCCCCCATCCAGCCTATTAACATGTTCATTAGAATTCAAAAGTCCCCAGTTCCTGTTTAAATTAAGATCCTTTACACTTGGTATAGGGATGGCAGAACCGACTTTGGATAAAGGTATCTGGGGGAACACGCAGAAGTGATGATGTAAGGTTGAGATTAATTTTACTTAGGATATCTAAAGGTCACACATCTACTCTAATCCCTTGGCTCTTTCTGTCATCACTGGAAAGAGCTGGGGGCTCCAGAGAATGATTCATCTCAGCTGTCTTAGACATATGTCATGGTGAGATGAATCGCACTCTGAAGGTTCCTGCTCTCTCCTTTAACTGTAAACAAATTACAGTGTGACTAAATTAGACTTAAAAACTTGGACTTAAAACTAATTTTCTGTTACCAAACTGGGAGTAGATTAATCCCACTTCAAGTGTCCTTTTGTTTTAACCTTTTTCCAATGTAAAGAAAAGAAACTATGTCAATATAGTATTTCAAAGAACATAACTGTCACCAAAGTGGAGCAATGATTGCCTCTAGAACTATTTTTATAGATCTTTACTGATATCTTTAGCCTGGAGATAATAATTTCTTGTAGTATAATGGAAAGTGACTACACAGAACAAATCTTGTGATTACTAGCTGTGTGCTTTCAGCATAATGTAGCATAATTTATTTCCCGCTATGCTCGTGGTCAGATTCAGCACGTTTACCTTCACCAAAGCTAAAAGTTACCTGACTAAAAGTTAGAAACCTGTAAGTTAAACACTTAAACTATTTACGTAGACCCTAGTGAGAGTCACTGTTGAAATAAAAGCACTTCCAGGAGATTTATCATGCCATCCTAACATATATATCCATAGCAGGCAGAATAAATTGTAATTTTTAATGAGAACTACAGAGAAGGCTTAAACAACTGTATTAGAATGGATTATCAGAAAGAGGAGGTAGACGAAGCTTTTTTTAGGCAGCTGGAGAAAGCGTCATAACCACAGACCTTGGTACTCATAGGCATCTTTAACCACACCAATACCTGCTGGAAGAACAATGTGTCTAGGCACAAGCAATGCAGAATATATTTGAAATATATTAACACAATTTCTTCATACAGGTGATCAATAAACTGAATAGAGAAGGTGCTCTGTTACACCTGCTAAACACAAACAAGAAAGTACTGGTTGAAGATATCAAGGTCAAGGGCCACCTTGGTTACAGTGACTATGAAATTACGGATTTTAAGATCCTAAGAGAACTGAGCAAGACAAAGAGCCAAATTGTGAGCTTAGACTTCAGAAAAACAGATTTTGGTCTGTTCAAGGATGTACTTGGTAGGATCCCACGTGAAACTGCCCTGGAGTGCGAGAGGCCTGAGAGTGCTGCCTGATCTTCAAGGACAGCCTTCCCAGAGCTCAAGAATGGTCCACTACATTCTCACTTGACTTTGGGTCATCATGTCTCCCCTTCATTCTTCCTAGTTTGAAGGTGTCTTTACCAGGTTGGCCACCCTTTGAGTAAAGATGTTCTTGCCCTGTGTGGTCAGATGGTTCTCCTAACAGTCCTCAGTACTCAAAGAGCATCTCATGGTTGTAAAGCCTAAATTCCTATTGTCAATACCAGTTGTGCAAGCAACTCCAATTGCTACTAATCACAGTTTTAACTAATTTACAGAATTTTTCATCTATGTCTCATAGTGCCTTGTTAATATGAGGATTAGCTTCCTTTCCAGGAAAAGACTACACAGGAAAAAAGTATAAAGACATTAGCTGTGGAATATTTCTTGGAAATTCGTGAGCCTCTCCCAGAGGTCAATGTTCCTTTGGTACAAAAAGAAAAGAAAGGAAAGAAAAATTACTTTAAAAGCCAAACTAACAGGTGTGTGCTTTCCACTGGGCTTGTGAATGCTTTGCTTGCTGTACCTTGTTAGATGTAAATCTAAAATGAGTCAAGTAGATACCTGCTGAGAAACATGTAACTTCACTGTCTAACTGGGTCATACCCAAATCTATCACAAAGGGCATGACTCCTAAGTAATCTAAAAATAATGTTCATGTTCAATCCTCTTTTTATAAACAGACTGTTCTCCCCTAAACTTCCTGGCACAGCCCCACCATAGGCCTTAGAAGGCATCAGAAAGTCTGAGTTCAACATCTATAATGAGGAGGGTTTATCTATAATGAGGAGGGTTTATCTCAGCTAAATTCAGGGGTAGAACTCAGTTGAAGGTTAAGACATCTGCATTTTGATACCTGTATGTAGCTGTCTGGGATTATAGGCGTCTAAACTCTTTGTCAAAGGAAACCGTAGCCATACCATCAGTGGGTTTTAGGATATTGTTCAGATGACCAGAAGCCTAGTACATGATTCAGTTGCCTTAGGCTTGGCAGTTACCTAACCTGCTCAGGGCTGTGTAGGTTGAGGTTCCAAATCCAAAAGGCTGGCAGTTATGGCACGGCAAATACGTAAGTCTTGTGACCTTCTGCAATGGCATCTGGAGCCTGGAACTCCCCCATATGGGTGTCTTCTGACTATGATGAGGTTACAGAGAGGAGCTGGCTATTTTCCTGCCTAAACTGGCGAATGGTGAATACTCCCCAGAACATGGTTTCACTGATGATGTATTTTATCTCTTTCTTCCACAGTTTTCAATTCTATAGGACAAAGCAGGCACCTGCAATCATCCAGTCTTTCTCTGTCACGTGGCAGAAAGCCCTCTGCAAGAAACAGCACTAATGAGATACCTACAGCCTTCTCTTCACCCCTGGTAAATCTTCCTTTGCTGAACATGCATGAATAGACAAAAGCAAGGCTCAACAATTCATTTCATACTGATAGCTTTCAAGCATTGTGAACCTTGATCCATTGTTAAGGTTGTTAATTACTATATAGTGTATATCAATAATATCACCAAAGGCACATTCAAATATTTTCATTACATAGACATTGCATTATGAAAATTATTGTATTTATTCTGAACAGTGCACAACAAACCAAATTACAATTCTTTGTCAAATATGCTTTGCTTCAGCAGTTCTTTATTGACAGACCTAAAAGGGATGCTTACTGAATTCACAGTCAAAAGAAGACAATATATCTATCTGAATATGAAAATCACTGGTATTGCAATGACTTTCCTTATATAAAATAATGATCAAGCAAAATATTCCCAGATATTCAAGCAATGTGAAGTTTCAGATATCACTAATTCTTACATTTGTTCACTGTTTCCCATCAGCAGTCTCAAATAAGCCTTGCCATCTAGTGTGTTGAATCCTAATAATACCATTATTCAGTTAATGAAATTGAGGAAGAGATTATGTAATTTGCTACAGCTACAAATGAAGTTACTTTAAAATCAGAATAGGAGTTCTCGAAGAGCTGAATAAATAATTATATGAATGTGGAAGTAAAGAAACTGTAATATGTTTATCAGTGAGTATGTATGCCAAATGCTCCTAATACACTTTAGTTTTGGTTAAAAAGTATTTTAAACAACTTTTCTCAGGTACTAAAATTTAACTCTGTTTTAACCAGCATGCAAAATACTCATGACATCTGCTCATTTATTTTGGTTTTCCTTTTTTTTTTTTTTTTTTTTTTCTAAATTGCATCAGTCCATGGAATTTTTTCTTAATTTTATGACAATTGAGAAGGAAAGGCTGAGGTAATACAGGGAGTGTCTATCTGTCAGGTGACTGATGTAACCAAAATATTAGGGAGACACAAATGTCTTCAGTGCTCTGTTCTGTACCAAACACAAAAACCTCTGCTGTTCACAGAGGCAGAACTGATGAGCTTAACAGTCACACACATGCACTGTTAAACCATAGTTTTCTTAAAACCAGAGAGATGTATTTGACAAGTCAACAGTTTTCAGCATGCCACTGCAGCTCTTGTCTTCTACTCATATGTTTTATTTTGCATTCTCCTTCCCATCTAGAGAATGGCTCCAGGCTTCTCACAGGAAAAACACACATACTTTGAGTTATAAAATAGTAAATAAGAAACTAATCATCTAGTTTTGTAATGTAGAACATTGCACAGCTTGTGAGTGCTATCATTCTTTCTGGGCTGGGGTTTAAGTGATAGGTAATTGTGGATTCGTTTGAAATGTAAAACTGGTGCCAGATCAAACCTATGAGAATTACTATTAACATAAAAGTGGGAGTGCCTGGCACCTCAGCTGAAACTTTTCTCAAGGTGAATCTTCCTTCACACTCACAGTTTAGGGCATAAAAAGACTAGAGAAAAATGGTTGTAAGAGATTACATTTCTGACACATCTAGGTGAGGTGACTGTCAGAGGTAGTGTGAGCAATAAAGGTCCTTCAGAACTACAGCAGTGTGAGTCCAAGCAGCTTGCTATTGTCACAGACAACCTGAGACAGTATGGTGTCCTTGCAGTCTCAACACGGAGCATTCACCACAGTGACATCCTTCCTCTCAAATGAAACTACGGGTTAGAAGCATAATTAGCAAAGGAAACATTGTCTGTGTTGAAAGATATGGAAAGTTGTTACACATGTATTTTCAAATAGCACTGGGAAGGGGCTTGGGGATGTCTTTCTGGGAGCTGATATCATGGAGGCATATTCTTCTCCATGTGGAAAGCTGAGCATGCAAATTTAGTTCCTTAAATATGAGAAGACGGCAGCAACTCAGAAAATATATTTCTTTGTTCCACAGGTAGGTGTTTCTCATGTGGCTGTAGCTACAGAAGATCACAGGAGATTCCATGCATACCCTTTTCAAGGGAAACAATACATTTAGATACTTTGATATGAATTCTAGCAATATCTAATATGAAAGAGAAAGGAAAATGTTTGTTTTCAAGCAGTAATTTAAGGAACATATACTAAATATTTAAGTCAAAACTAGGCTGCTTTTATACTATCACAAACAAAGGAAAAGCCAATATTGGCAGAATCTTAGTGCTGTTTAGAAAATAAAAATCAGGTGAATGATCTTTACCATTCTTTGCATTTTACTTGAATTCAGGCTTTTCTTAACTTGGTGATCCTGGCGTTTTCTTACCAGAAGACAATATAAGAAAATAAGTCACCCATAACAACATTTATCTTGCTCTATGTTTTGTTATTATACGTTGTCCATTGCTGCATATTCTCAGCTCACTCTGTATTTTCTAACTGAAATAATTTCTAACTTCATTTTGATTTCAGGTTTTCAAACTCTTGTTTTTTTCACAAATTCAATATTCTTGTATCCATGGCAACAAGATGTGCATACTCTGTCTTAAATATTATCTCACTAAAAAGTCAAACACTTGAAATGGAAAGCACTTTGCATGTCAGAACTTCACTATATTTCAGAAAGACAATTATGAACAAGAAATCAAATGTGTAGTGACTTTGCTGCTGGATGTACTGCAATTACATCTCTACTTCAAAATGTACTTTTATGGCTCAAGGTTCTTCAAAATGAAAAACAAAGTGCAGCATCTTTATTTATTAAATGCTAATACATTCCTAACAGGAAAACTTAACTCTACGAATGTTTAACAATTATGCAGAATGCACTAAAGTGCTCTCAGCTTAATCAGTTTGTTTTCATCTTTTTTATTGTAATTTTCACTAGAATTCAACAGCAAGAGATCGGTCTTAACAAAAATACAGGGATAGGAATCACCACATTCTACGTAGATTCCAACTCACCTCCAAGTTTCAGTGAGCCAGAACAGTAAAGACAAGTACAAGCACTGAAAAGAAGCTAGAAGTACTCCTTCAGTGTGATCTTTCCACCCGAAACAGGTCCCTAAACTTAGCTAAACAAAATCAGCTTTATGAAACCATAGATTCACAGAATGGTTTGGGTTGGAAAGGACATCAAAGACCATCGAGTTCCAACCCCCCTGCCATGGGCAGGGACACCCTCCACTAGCCCAGGTTGCTCAAAGCCTCATCCAGCCTGGCCTTGAACACCTCCAGGGATGGGGCATCCACAGCTTCCCTGGGCAACCTGTGCCAGTGCCTCACCACCCTCACAGTAAAGAATTTCTTCCTAATATCTAATCTAAATCTGCCCTCTTCCAATTTAAATCAATTACCTCTCATCCTGCCACTGCATGCCCTTGTAAAAATTACTCCTGTAGGGTCCCTTTAGGTACTGGAAGGCTGCTATAAGGTCCACCTGGAGACCATCGATGTTTTCTTGCATGTGTCCAGTAAATATAAACAAACTGAGGAACTTTCTTTATGAGCGTTCACTTCCCAGGACCCTAAAAAGTACTTGGAAGATAGGTTCACAAAATAAAGCTTTTAAGGCCAAGGCTGGAATCCAAAGAACCACAGCTTTCAGAAGGGGTTAGAGTCCAGTTTTATATCAGTTGCTAATGTCCAAATACCTTCAAGAAGAGCTAGGACAGTCACTTAGTCATCAAAGTTGAAAGACTCCACGTTTGAAAAAACCACCCTCATTTTTCTTTCTTATATAGCAACAGTAGAACAGAGAATAAATCAGATGTGAACTCCATCCTTACAAACTGGTCAGAATTATTTGTAGTAAACCACAAAAAAGCAGCTTCTGAGATTAAGAAGAATTTAATTGAACACTGTAAGGAGTTGTCTGTATTAAATTTATAAGGGGAAATGCAGGAAAACATGCAAGAATTACTGTTTATTTCATATCAGAAACCCTGTTTTGAGAACCTACAGTTCTTCAGTATTTTTTTCTATCTGAACGAACAAACTGAGAAACGTGAACACACTTTTTGATATTTTCTTTTCTGATGATGTATTAGAATAAAGGTACACTTTGGCTTCAGATGGCTGCACCTTAAACCAACGTATCAGTTTGGAGTTGCATTTCTGCTTTCCTTAATGAATCTGAGGGCCACCTCTTCACCTTGACTGTCTTATGCTTCACACTGAAAAAAAATTGGTGTGTTCAAACAAGAAATTGCTCCTCAGTTTGATGAAACTTCTGTTACACTTCAGGGAGGTTTGAAGGAACCTGTGTTGGAAACCCTTTATTCTGTCTGAATGTAGGGGGAAGAAACAGGAGGGGTTGGCATTTCAATTTATTTTCCATGCTTATAATCTTTCCTGAGATGACAGCTCTCATATGGAGAAAGGCAGAAACATTTGGAGCAACTCATTGTTAATGAGATTTCTCTCTTAACAAGTGTCTTATTCCTCTTTTATTTTTCTTTTTAGTCTCATTTTTGTTCTACTCCTTCATTATTTTTCTCTCTATGTCTTTGGGGTTTTCACGTTTAACATGCATGTAAAGCACAAATTGAATGTCAGGTTAAGGTTACCAGTTCCAAACGATGTCTGCAATAGTTTCTTTTATTTAATTTTTTCTTTATGCTTTACTTACAAATCAGTTCTGACTTTCACAGGTGCTGACTGCTCACAGCTTCCACTAATTTGTTTTAAAATCATTATGGATTCAGGTCTTAAAAAAAACCAAAAACCAAACAATAGCTCAAAGCTGTCTTGAGTTTGAATTGACACTTAGAAAAATTCCAGGAATGTGACACTGAATCAATAAATTATTTTGGCTACCTTCATCTTCTGACATTGAAATTGTAAAAATAAATTTTCAGGAAAAAAAAATTTCACACAACCAGTTTTGCTGGATCTGATTTGGACATGCAAGATCACTAATTGCTTCTGAAACTCTTGGTTTTAACTTCCAAAAGCAGAGGACTCCAAGGACTGTAACTTTCCATTCCCTAATAAAGACTGAGTATGATTATAGCTTGCAACTAATAATACAGAATGTTGTCTTAAGCTCTTTAAACTGAGTGCTTTCCAGAGGATCATCCTCATCCAGTAAATGTGGGGGGTTGATCTAAACCTAGACTCCTATGTGCTACAATAAACAACAACAACAAAAAAAATAGTATAAGCAATACTTTCCATATGCTTACATCAAAATATAAGATATATACAAACTGTTCCAACCTCTTAATTTTCACATTTTTTCCCTTACTCCCTAGTTACAGATTTCTTAAAAGAAGAGAAATTAACAGAATAAAATTTCAGTAACAGACATACCAGATAACTATTCTGTAGTGTAGCTTTCTTATGCTCATAGGACAGATTGCAAATTTCTACAAGCAAGGACAATCAATATTTAGAATTTCAGAAATTAGTTTTTAGATTTCCTCATAAAAGCTATTGTAGAAAAATATGATGTTACTTAAGTGCAGGAAAATTTTTAAAAAACATTGTAATATTCTCTTT
>NW_010135405.1:57704-112621 GCF_000699245.1 Pterocles gutturalis
TTCTGCCCATGTCCCCTGTTCTAACTGCAGTTTCTTCCTGTCGTGTTGCTTTTTCCATATTTTTCTCAGTTCAAATTACTTTATCATCATCTTAAGTCTAGAATTCTGGCAGATTAATTACAGTTTTAAACAGTCACTGTAGAAATCAGTTGAGCTAGTGATGTTTCATACATCATCTTCTTTGACTAAGAAAAATTCACCAAAACTCCGGACTTCAATAAACATCGGCTTTGACACATACACTGTCCATTACTTGAGTAGAGCATTATGTGCATATTGACATGAGATTTGCTTAGTTTCATTTTCTGGTTGAAGTGCGCCTCTCAAGACCTGTTATTTCATAAGTAATTTGCCCATTACATTGCTTGTTTGAATCTTGGCTCTGAATGAAGGACAACATCTAAAATATTTGTACGTGGTTCTTGTACCTTTAAAAATGGTTATCCTACTAGAAGCCTAGACTGAAGTGAAAAGTCATCCCACCCCTTGTTTATTAACTTCTCCAAGACCATTTGAAACATCGTTGCACCCATTTTAATTGCTCCTTTGCCTAAAGTTCGCACCCTCCCTCTGTGCGCAAGATTGACTTGCTTGTACAATTTTTTGGTGCTGCCCTGTGAAGTCTTTTCTAAAATACAAAATTCCTTTGCCTTTAAGACCTTGGTGTCACGGCTTGAAGGTAAGATGTCCTGTTCAAAGATCTTTTCCAGGCCCCAAGGCACACTCTTCTCAAAAGATAAGGCCATAGCTCCACAACATTTTGGAGTGATGCTCTGTTCTAGTGCTGCTCTGAAGAGGGTTGATACATGGAAAAAAAAAATTATACTCAATTTGACTCTGTAAGTGATGGAAATTTGAAAAAAAAAAAAAAGAAAAAAAAAAAAAAAGCAAGCAGTTGGAAGACAGCCTCTGATTTCCAGAATTCACTCCTGCAGGAACTCTGTCTTTTGTGGGATTTGTGCTTTCTGCTTGCAAACCTTTTGGGTTTTTTCCCCATAGTTTTGAGAGTACTGCTAGATGTTTTTGAAAAGTTACCATTTATCCTCTTCTCTGCAAACACTAATACTTCACAAAAATACTTCACACGGTTATGTGAAATAGAGTTACCAAGAACTTATATGCAGGGAAATATAAGAGAAACAAAATCTCAGCTAGACTGAAGTATTCAAAACAGCTCCCTGATGAATAAGCAACTGGACCAGAAGGAAAGCAAGAAACAGACAAGGAATTTGGGAACTTACTTGGGAAGAGAAGGAAAGGTTCCCACTCCCTGGACTTTTTTTTTGTATGAATATACAGTTTGATGAAAGAGGTGTGAAAGCAAGGTTCTGCCTTACCCAGATCAACATTAGCTAAATAACCAGAGACAGAAACCTGTAATGTAGTTATGCCTGCACATAATATGAAATAAATATAGGCACAAACTTCTGGCTTTAAGGCAAAAAGTGCAGGTATGGGCGAATATGTTGAAGAACAGGATCTTTACATAATAGCTATTAGATTTTCTTGCATTGGGATATTTCTTGCCTTGTCTGTTTTATTTCCTCTCTTGACTCCTTAACATCTCTATAACAATGTATTAGTCAGCAAGGAAGCCATTACAAATCTATATTGCATAGCTGCATTTTTATGCAGATATTGTGCATTTAACTGTGAGTAATAAGTAAAATACAGACATTTCTCAGTTCTCCACACACAAGATATATTTCTTTCCTTTTTTTTTTTTTTTTTTTTTTTTTTTTTTTTTTTGTGAGGGGATGGTGATAGTGCTGGTCGCGGTGTGCTGTTTCTCCCATGCCACTTCCCCCTTTGCAATAGCAATATTCTCACTTGTCTTCTGGAATACATTAATTTACTGAAGCTAAAGATCACCGTCTGCATGGTCCTGACAGAAGCAGTATATTGCATTGTAATGCTGGTATCCCAGTTCCCTTTGAGATCTCACATATTAAAAAAAAAAAAAAATCCAAATCATGGATTTTTCCCGATGCATAAGCAAACTGAAAGCATTCTGGAAATCAGACCTAAATTCAGTTTGAGTGCAAAAATTTCCATTATTATGTGGTTTATGATGTTATTTTTGTGCGTAACTAGTTGCAATACTGTTTGTAGCACAAAACATTTGCTTACAAATGCAAAGGTAAAGTGTTAGTTTTAATAATGGCATGGGTCAACCTGATCTGAAATTTAATATCTGAGATGTTTGTATGCTTGTTGTGGTTTATGTGGTTATATAGATTCAGCAAATCCAGCTGATGTCTGGTAAATACCAAATATATTCTAGTTCCTAGACTACATCAAATGAAGTCTATTTTAAATACAAATAATCCCAGCTACTTCAGTAGTAATGATTAGGAATAAGAACAAGAAATCCCCTACAAAGAAGTGACATGGTTTAAATGGTTATTGTTAATTAGGGAAAAAAAAAAAAAAAACAAAACCACAGAAATGGATGTTATTGGTTATGAAGACAATCAAAACTAAAATTGTATTGTAAGGGAGCTTTTCTCCAGCCCCTTGTTTTGGCCAGGGATTCTTTTGATGGAATTTAGGCAGTGGAGGAAAGTATTATTTAGAAAGATAAGATTCACCTCTCCTTGTTTTACCCACCTGAAAGCTGAAGTTCTGTTCTGGGTTAGTCACCCAGGTTCTCTGAAGCCAATGAAGGACAGACACATATTTTGGGTGTGTAGAGGTGGCTAGAGCCAATTTAGGCATTTGTCTTTGAATGAGCTATATTGTTCCCTTAATAATGATTCTGAGACTTAGTTGGTTAACTTCAGGTTGCCTCTTATTAGTGTGCTCAAAAAAATGGTGATAAAGCTGTGGTTTTGAACCCCTGGCTAGCAGCCAAACACCACAACAATCGCTCACTCACCCTCCCCTCTTCCTGGGATGGGGGAGAGACTTAAAGGGGTAAAGGGAAAAGGGAATTCTGGATTGAGAGAAGAACAATTTAACAACCAAGCCACAATAATATTGAAAATAATAATAATAATATACAAATATACAAATGAGTGAGACACAGTGATACTGCTCACCACCCCATGACCAAGGCTCAGCCCCTTCCTGGATAACAATCCCAGGGCAGTGAGAGTCCTGAAACTGTAATCCTGAAAGGACATAAGAGCCCGAGTGTCCAAGAGACTGAGACAGCCCGGAGAGAGAGGTGACCCAGAGGCAGACAACTTGGAGCAAGAGATGATGAGCCAGAGCAAGAGAGAGAAATTCTGGACAGAGCCTCATCTATATACTGGGCATGACATGCATGCTACGGAATAGACCATTGGCCAATTTGGGTCTCAGTCCTAAATTTAAGATTGAACCCCAGATTAGTAATTGGGGCTGTGCTTTCTCCCAGCTTCTCCTGCACCTGCAGACACTGTCACAGCAGAAAAGCTAAAAAGTCCTTGGCTGTCCTGCCAGCAACTCTAACCATCAGTATGTTATCAGCCTTCTCCTCAGCATAAATCCAAAACATAACCTCTCACTTGCTACTATGAGGGAAGTTAACTCATCCCAGCTGAAACCAGGACACATAACCGGAAAAATCTCTAGTTTTATAGGGACTTTCAAAGTGTTCACTGTGCAGGAACATAGCTCATAGACTCTGTAGAGATCTGACCTATAACCTGTGCTGTTCAATATCTTTATGAATATTAATGATGAGGTGACAAAATTTGCTTATGAGACTTGATTAATTGGGATAATAAAGATGATGAGTAATGGTGGAGAACTGCAAATGTTTGCAATATTGAATCATTAGTCAATGGACTGCTGACAAAACTCAAATTTAATATGTCAGACAGGAAAAATAAAAGTACGTATTTTTATTTGCAGGGATAAGTTCTGAGTTAACTTTTGCTGCCCAGAGAGGAGATCTTTGAATCACAAGTCATCATTGCATAGAAAAATCATCTCAGAACTCATAAACAGTCAAAAAGCAAATAAACTCATGAATTAATAGGAAAAGATTAGACAGCATGTCAGAAAGACTTGGTCACCTACATTTGGATGCAGGTATGTTCCCTACTTCTCAGAAGAAACACATCCCAACTGGAAAGATCACATGGAGGATCAAAAGTGTGGATGGGATATCTACATACAGACTCAAAACAAGCAGAAGGAGGTACTTCTCAGAGGCATGGTTACATTACATTGGACGTGCAGTAGTTAAAATCTTAATATAGATTCAAAACATCTTTTTTTAAATCATGGAGAGAAAAGACATCAGAAGACATTAAAGAAAAAGACAATAGCTGTGTATTAGACAGCTCTTGAGAACAGTCTGCAACATGATGAGAGAACGTACTAGGAAGTCTCATTTTTTGCTTTCTTGGTTGTAATCCTTCTCAGCATCTGCTACTTCTCCAGTGCCAGGGACAAGACACTTTTCTAGATAGTCTGTAGATCCTATTATTCTTTTACTGGACACTCATTTAAAATACAACTATCAACCAGAGTGTGTTTTGAGTCTTGAAAGTTTTCCCAGAATTTCATTAAATATAACTTTTGAGATTTAAAAAAATAAACCAAAACTTTTTTTCAGCTGAAAAATCAATTCTCTTCTCATTGTATCTCTCTCTTTGCTATTTCACATCCAGTTTTATGTAGGTCTTACAGAATATTGAGCTTACAGGATAAAACTGTTGTAAGTTTACTGTTCAAGATGAAGTTAGTGATTAACTGTGGAATGCTGTTTGACTTTCTGAAGTTCTCTGCAATGCGGTACTTGTGCAGGATTATGTACCATAGCAAATTTATTGCACTTCAAAAAGTTGACTAATTTATTTATTTTTTTTAATTAAAATTGGACTATCAAGTCATGTTGAAAATGTTGTTGAATCCACTAGCGAAAGGGAAAAAAAATATTTCATATTTCATGCCCTTACAATAGTTAATTTAATATTTTGTCTGGTACAACATTATCTTTGTCCAGGTTTTAGCAGTTTATGTACAGTTTGCTATTCAATTGCTTCTGTTATTGACCCAATGGTGCTTTGGGCCAATTGTAGTCTTTCCTACATTTTCTGGCTTTATGGTGAATTAGAAACACTTTATTTAAATTTTTTTTTTTGTACCTTACCTTCCTCTAAATTAAGGACCTTGTATATATCCAAATATCTCACATTAGAAGTTTGTTCTACAGATATTTTATAAGAACATTCAAGAAATAAATTAGTTGTTTCTTATATAGAACAAACAACATATTTTGTGCTTACTTTAAACAGTGCAATATACTTTTTGTGTGTTCGCCTGAGTTTGCCATATCCACATATTTAATTAATAAATTTTTGAAATAATTAGAGTCACATACAGGTAAGTATTTGTAGTTATATTCGATCCAGTCCCTGTCACCTGTTCAATCTGTAATACAGTAGCTTGTAAATTTTGTTTCTTGAACTAAAAGTGGAGATTAACATGGATGGAATAATAGGAGTTGGGTGATACTGTACCAAATATTCTTCCAATTTTCACGTCATAATGTCATTTTAAATACAGTTTCACATTTAATTTTGACTTGAATTCCAGTGAACTAAGTCTCTAACTCTCTCATTGCAACTCTCATTATCTGTCAATTCTGCTTAATCATCATCCTTTATTGTGGAAAATAAATTAACTCCACAAATAATCCCTCAGGATCTCTGAGTTTCTAAAGGAATCCTCTCTACTTTTCCATTTATTGTTCTCCCATCTGTTCGTTCACCGCTTTGCACGCAAATAACAGTCACAGTTGCAAGAAACAAGTGTAATCCTTCAGTGTGAAACATATAATATAAGCTACAGAGACAAATCCCTACTGAAGTGTATGGTGTCCTATTTAGAAGCATTGTCAGGCTTTGTGGGAAAAAATGAAGGAATTTTATTGCAGTAACTTCTTTTGGGGAATGCAAGGGCAAAACAAAGTTAATAAAGGCCTTCTGTCTTTAAGTTGTTCCTATCCTCTGCCTCTGAGTTGTTGCACTACTTACTAGGCTGTGGCCATAGTTTCTTATTTGCTTTCCTTCTGTGCCTTGACTCTTGCATTCTTGATTGTAGAGTCCCACAGGCTCAGGGAGAAGTGTGAAGAGTAGCTTTCCTGCCCCTTACATCTTTATGTAATAGGCTTTGAAGAATGGGTGAATAGGGATTTGAATTTCTTTTGGTTGCAGATATATTTGATCCATAGTGGATGAGTGCTGTTGGCCTTGAGCTGTTTCACAAGCTGTTCTGCTGCTCCCTGTCTGTGTATACATGTGCTTTTTGAAGAGGATCTGGTACTCTGAATCTTCAAGGAAGGAGGCAAACTGTCACATGGCCATTTTTGGTCCCTATAAAGGGAACAAGTGATCCAACACATTGCTCTATATCTCATTGATCAGCTTCAAGGACTGTTCTTAAAGTCCAAGATCATCAGTCTGCAAACAAAGGCTCACCAATGAGTGTGCAGGAAACTTAAGTGGTCATTTAGGTAATTCACTTTGAATCACCCTGCTAGCTCCAGATACCTATTTTCAGTTCACTTCATCACCCAAGTTGATCAACCGGGGAAACTGGTCTGACTCTCCCCCATAGTCTCCTTGCCTGCCGCACTGACTTCATAATGCTAGAATATGACCCCTTAATTTTATTGTAGTGTCCTCTAGCCAAAAGGATCACAATGTTTAGTGAGCAGTTGAGTATCTGTGAAAACTAGAAAATACTTGTATTGAGAGATAACCTAAATTAACCACTCTTCTAATGCCTTCCCTTTGTGCAAAATTGCGTTGCCTTCTCTATCACATTCCTCTGCTGAATGTCATTGAATCTTCAACAGGATCATGAGCTTACAGCACCCTAGAAGCTTCACTTAATGTGTGTAAACAGAAATGATTGCTTTATTGAAATTACTTTATTCTGGTAACTTGTTTTTAGCATTTAGCTTTTAGAGTCCAGGCTAGTTGGAACTAATTCATAGGAATGTGTTTTTCTTTTGTAAAGCAATGGAAGTGATTACACTCTCAGTAAAGAAGCAATCTATCATCTTTTACCATAGTGTTATTGTGATCAGAGTCAGTATATTCCTTAAGTTGACAAAACAGAGAGTCATTCATTATTTATGTTTGTAAACCATTTACATTTAAACAGTACAACAGACTGGTGGGGCTTCCATGCTGTGAAATAACAACTTAGCACCATTTGGGGGCAAAAACTATTTTGCATGTTGTGTTATCAGAAAACTCATTGCAATGGTTCATTTGAGGGCATGATTCAAATAATATGAATCTCAAAACTGCTCTGTGTCTTCAGTGGTTTTTTTCTGCCAAAAAATGGTTTATCTGATCCATTTAGGGTACTAATTTCTGTAATGTCTCCAGATACATTATTCATTAACAATTAACACCTCTAAATTGTACTCTAAAAAGAATATTAGGAACATTTTGCACGTATATATATATGGAGAGAATTGTATTGGGATTTAAAACAAATGTCGAGAACATTGCAGTCAAGTGAAAATGACTCTTACTGCATTGCAGATCCTAAGCAACTACTTCATGAAAAACAGCAGACTGCAATGAGCAGCACAGAAACAGGCAGCATCCAAACATTAACCAGTGTACTGTTAAATTAGATTTCATAAATGATCCCTGCCTGCTACTTCTGTGTGTTCTACATACAGGCCACTATGCATCTTCATCTATTTTAGGATTGTTGTATGCAAATATTCAAAGAAAATCATCGAAGGAAACCTACTAGATGAATGGCACAATAATTGAACTAAATCAGATGAGGAAAGTAACAGTGTTGGTGCTTGAAGGAAATATTTTTGGTTGCTCAAACTGAAAAGACTATTATGTCCAAATGACGCAATCAACAAGGAAAAGATTTAAAGAAAATATTTTAAATAAAAATATAAGAATGGATATTTCTCTCTTATTGAACAGGTTAGAGAGAAAGATATGTTTGGGGAGTTTCACTGGAATTAGCTGGACTTTCATTTCTGTGAGCTATTATTTAATTTAAAAAGCAACCTCATGCTCCAGAATTATCTGAAGTGATGGTATTTCAGTTTATGGTGATGGAAAAATATTCTATTTCATTCTCTGTTCAGATAGAAATTTTAAATGTGTACCCTCAGAATGCAGCTATTATTCAGTAGTGAAGGGGTTTTTTTGTTACATTAGAGGAAACTCAGCAGTTACAAGTCATGTTATTAAAGTTACAGGAACAAACCAATATCTAATTGTGTCTGGATGTTATTTCTTTTATGGTTGCTTCCAAAAGTGCCCATCACTCATTGCAATGGGCCAGGAATTTCCCTCCAGTGTTAACACTGGAAGGTATCAGAGGTGAGAGGAGAAGCTGTGGCAACAGACATCCAGACTGTATTAGGTCACCTGTGTCTTAGCGGATGTAAGTGCACTGTGACCGGGGAAAGGACTTCCTCTACTAGAGTTAGGATCCAATGAGCCGGCTCACCTCTACCACAGTCCTGTCAGAGGACCTCTTCCCATCTCTTGCTCTTCTTGGGAATGAAGCCCTCCTGGAGCCCAGAGCAGCAAGCGAGGAGTTTCTGGGTTCTTGCTCCATCTTCAGTGAATATTAACACAGTGCATTATTTATTCTGAGCAGCTTTAGTTGCTGCAAACCAAACCAAACCTGATACAGTGTAAAAAGCATCACAGGTCTGTAGCTCATCAATAGGGGGAGCTTCAGGTACCAAACATGGTTTACCACGACCTGAGATGCTCTAGGATAGCTCCCTGGCCTCTCACTTCTTCAGAAGGCAGATGGTTCCTGCAGATTTTGTGTCAAACCCCATGAAAATGTCTCAGATAGCCCAGGTCACCTCAAAAGACGAGGACTGCCATGCTTAGGATTCAAAATCCCATTACAGTGTTATTCTTGATCCTAGCAATGGCTGTGAGTATGATAGAAGCTTTTCCTATGTGGAAAGGGTGAGTGAGAAGCAAAAGCAGAAAGTGAGAGGCTGAGAGTTTTCCATCTTTGCAGAGTAAAGGTCGGGTGTTGATGTTTCATCCCTCTAATTGAAATGTCAGAGATACAAGATCCTTCACAGAAATGGCGTATCATATCTGGGAAAGCGAATTAAGTCTCACTTTTTGAATAACCACTGAACAATCTGGACAGGGTGAAGTGGCGGGAGCTGACAGGTGTGATAGGAAATGAAGTAGCCAGAGGGATTTTTTTCCAATACAGTTGTTCTCTATGAACTGTAAAAATTCACTTGTTTGGTTAAACAAAAGACAAATACAACTCACCAGAGCTTCACAGTTGTGATTATCTTTGCTCTGATATGTTTGAGAGCTTCAGCAAAGACAAACTGAAAACAATCAGTGAAAACAATCTTCATGGCTTTGCAAGTCTGCTGAAAGAAAACATGCTCAACAAGCCTCCATATGTTTTCCTGCTCCACTGGGAGAAATTGAACCATTTTACAGCAGGAAACATCGATTCCACACAAATCTGGCACTTGATGAGGAGCCAGCAGTGTGAAAAATAAATAGAAATCACGTTTTAGATCTTGGAATTCCTGGGGATTAAAGAGAAACATCCATAATCTTAAAACTTTGGGATACTGTTGATCCAAAGAAAAGTGTAAATGGCTCTTTGGGAGGTTGTTGCTCACACAGGATGAGTGTTTTGCCTACACCTAGGAAGGTCACTTTGCCAAAGTGCTGACTCTGGTGAAGAGGGCATCTACATTAGCTTTGACAGTTCAAGACTGACTGGAGCTGTAGTATTACCAGCAGCATCTTCTTACAGAAAACAACATTTCTGGTAAATTGATCCAATTGTATAGAGCTGCCAATCAAACCTTAAACAGAGAAAAATCCTTCTGTCATGATTTTCAAGGGAATTTACAACTGACTATCAGCTGATAGAGGCCAGGTACGTTTCAGGAACATTTATATATTGTGTTAAGGCACCAGTCTAGAGTGTGAGGGCTTCCCCTGTTGCTGCTCCAGAATTTGCCTATTCCCAGTAACCCTGTGCATTGGGTTTACATGGCAGGGTTTTGGTAGTGGGGGCAGGGGCTGCAGGAGTGCCTTCTGTCAGAAGAAACTGGAGGATGCCCCTATGTTGGACAGAGCCAGTTCTAGTTGGATCCTCCCATGGAGGACCACGCTGAGCAGATATCTACACTGCAACCTGTGGAGGACCCCACCCTGGAGCAGGTGAATATGCCTTGAAGGAAGCTGCAGCCCTTGGAGACCCCATGCAGGAGCAGGCTCCTGGCAGGACCTGTGGCCTGTGGAGAGGAGCCCAGGCTGGAGCAGGTTTTTTGACAGGACCTGTGGCCCACTGGGGACCCATGCTGGAGCAGTCTATTCCTGAAGGACCGCAGCCCATGGAAAGGATCCATGCTGGAGGAGTTCTTGAAGAACTGCAGTCCATGGGAAGAACTCACATTAGAGAAGCTTGCAAAGGACTGTACCCCATGGAGGTACCCAACAATGGAACAGAACAGTGTGAGGAGGAAAAAGCAGCACAGACAAAGTGCTATAACTGACCACAACTCCCATTCCCCAGGCCCCTGCGCCACTCAGTTAAGAGTTAAGAGAGAAGCTGAGCCTGGGAATGAGTGTGGGAGCAAGGTTTTTTAAGTTTAATTTGACTTTATAATACTAGCCAAAAAAAAGTTCAGAATGCAGGTGTGACATGTAACATGCATATAATGATTATTATTTAAAGTTATCATGGGTCTTTACAAAGGAGGTCTGGACTGTTATGCATCTCTGTAAGGCAAAAAATGAGGAAACAATATATGGAAAGGTCGCTGCAGTAGCAGATCCAGGAGTGAGACTCAAATGTCCTCACTTCCTGGGTTTTATCTTCTTTTCAAATATGCTTATGCATAATGAAAATCATTAATGTTACTAAAAATTTCAGTAAGGTTTATTAATTGATATTGTAAAGTTGGTATCTTCAGTATAAAATGCTGGAAATACTGGAAAGTATTAGCATGATTAAAAATTCACTTTACACTAAACCTGGCAAGCAGGACTAGAAGTTAGACATGAACAGAGCACAGAGATATAGGCAATTATTTTGGATTCCTATTGACAGACAGGAGTTCATTCACCCTCGTCAAAAATAACGGGAGTAGCACAAAGGAAATGATGAGTCATTTTGTCATGAGATTTTTATAGGCAGAGTTTGCCTGTGTTCAGCTTGCCTCTCAGCTCTCACACAAGACGGGTGTACTGCAGTGCAGGTCTGGAGAGAGCTCACAGCGGTGCTGCATGCCATTACACATATCAGAAAACTAAATCAAGCTGAGTTTAAAGCAGAGGCAAAATATCCAAAATATTCAAGGGAAAACTTATATTTTTTTATTTATTTTTCATGAGTCATTTCAGAAGAGAGCTTGTAACTACTTAACCTAGGTGCTAAATTGTGCCATCAGAGCTAAAAGGAACCTACAGGAGGGAAAAGAAAGCACCAGTGTGGATTTAGAAATCACCTTTTGAGTTGAAAGTAGCTGTGTTTTTCCTTCCTGCAGATTTATCAGTTTATAAGCAAGCCAGGTAATAACATGTTAGACTGAGTTAAATGTTTTGCAGTCCTCAGTAATCGTAACAAGAATCTCTGTAAGATTTAACGTATATTTGGTATCTTGCAGTATCAAACAATGCCCTTAGAACAGCACCGTACTTATTTTAAGCTATGTACAGTAAAAAATAAAGCTGATTTTTTTTTTTTTCCCCAAGGAAATTGCCTCTTCTTTTGAACAGGAAAAGGCTCTTTTTTTTTTTTTTGAAAGTAGAACTTTTTACAGTAATATATTAATTAATGTAAGACTTCTGTAGTGGAAGAATTATTTAGTTCAGAATAAAATTCCCTGTTTTTTTCAGTAATTTCTGTTTCTTTCTTAGTAAAGTCAGAATAAAATTCCTGTTGAATGCAATAATTGCAAAAATAGATCTACTAAGTAATGACAGTAATGGATCTCCTTAAAAGTTTTGTCAAAAAGTGAGGTAGTTTGACATATGCAGTGCTGAAGGAAATACTTTGTTATTCAGACACTTAAGCTTTAAAGAGGCAATAATTCAGTTTCCTGTAAAAATAACATCTTTTCTTTTCCTTTGAAGATGAGCTCTTAAACATGG
Organism: Pterocles gutturalis; assembly: GCF_000699245.1. NCBI lineage: Eukaryota > Metazoa > Chordata > Aves > Pterocliformes > Pteroclidae > Pterocles > Pterocles gutturalis. The sequence goes on from NW_010135405.1 coordinate 69,800, forward strand.
TATAATGGAAACTTGCCACAAGAGGCAAGCTAAAGAAAATACCTCTTTTGTGCTCTTAAAGGGTCCTTTACATTAATGCCATTGTAAACTGGAAAGCCAGACATAAAAATTAAGAGAAATACTGTACCCTTCATTCTCATTTACAATAAAAGCTTTCTTTGATCCCTTTGTCTAAGCTTTGATAGCTTCCCCACAGAACAGATTATTGTATAACATAAATAGCATTCAAAATTAATAAATTAGTGTGAAAGATAAGCCACTAGCATCAAACACGTGTGTAGCTTTGATGCTGGATTGGTGTTGCTAAGACCCTTGTTGGAGTTTTGCTGATCGTTTTTTTTTTTTTTTTCTTGGGTTTTTTTTTTTTCTTTTTCAGAGAACATATTATTCTTCTATTATGAAGAAAGAAACAACTTCATCCTCCAAATCTGAGATGCTGGAAAAGTCTGGAGAGGCTTGAAGCCCAAACGGAGATCTAGGATGTTACTTGTGCTTGACTCCCTTCTGCCTCACTGGCTGATTTACTGGTTGATTGTTACATTGATAAGCATAGTCAGAGACCTACCTTTCAGACCTACCTCTAGGTTCAAACGGATGGACTTTGCAGCATCTAGATCTCAGTTTCACCTGCCTAGCGGATCTTGACTTTCCAAAAATCCCTAGACTAATTCTGTGAATAAGGAAATTGCAAATTCCTGGTCATGCTGACCTCAAATAAGCCCAATTGCATGAGAATTTGTAGGGAGTGAACAAGGTACAAGGAAGGCCACAGCAACTTACACCTAATCTGAAATGAGAAGGGACTCTTCACTGAGGTGTTTGTCTTTCAGTGTTGTTTTTGTTTTTATCCAAACAGCAGAACATCAGCGTTGCAGAAAATTTGGTCTTGAAATACTGTCTTTGTAGATCAAGCCTAAGCTGTATTACCTACATTTTTACAACACATAGCGATTCACATGCATAAATATTGTTTTAATTTATAACAAAAGATTAATTATTCCATCCCTATCGTTTCTTCTTTTTGTTTAATGATGTTGCCCACCTTAAGATGACACTGAAGACCACATTGTTCTGTATCTCTTTGAGCAGAGCTTTGCTCACCTAACTTTAGCCATTTAGTCCCAATTGACCAGCCAGGCTCCCTCTAAGAGCAATGGGGAGAGGTGGGACCACCTTTGAAAGTGGGTATTTAAAATAAGTGGAAGCAGTTACTGTGTAGAACCTCAGCTGTCCACAGAGGGGTGTCTCGTGAGATCTGAGATACCCAGGGATTTACAAGACATTCACATGCAGCTGAAGTATCTGGAAGCATTCACCTGGGTCAACCCAGTCATGATGTCTTAAGACAACCAAGTGATATTAGATATCTACATTTAAGCAACCAAACTGACTCCTATTTCTACATTTCTACACACTGAATATGTCAGTGTGTGCCCAGAGGAAAGACTGATTAAATGCTTTAACTTCTACAGTTAGGAAAAGATAATTCCGTCTCTTACATGGTCATAAGTCTGTGTTCCACATCCTCACTCTCATAAGGGACTATACAACTTTGGATACTTCTTGCTATTAACAAAAGATCACAATTAATCTCTGCACACTTCAAAGAACAAGTGTTGCTTCACAAGTGGTACTTGCCTGCTACCTGTCACAGAACCACCCAATGTAGTCACATCTCTAGTGAAATGTGACTAAATTAGCAGTTATTACTGATGATACAAGCAACATTCCTGTCTTTGATATTATCAAAATAAACTTTTCCAAGAGGCCCACTTCTTTGAGTATAAGAATTAAAAATATTTTAGTACATAATATAGCTGTAATATTGACTGTGAGCAAGGTCTGACTCTCATCTCACAGGTTCCACCAAATTTTAACTTCCTAAATAATGTTGCTTTTGAACTTCACTACTGACCTCTTTCTGAGCCCTCTGCTCACCCATGTGGCACAGAGTTCTTGCTGCAGGACAGCTTTAGCTTCTGAACAAATGGCAAAATTCACTCAAGGTAAATAAAAGTGAACATTCTTTCACAGTAATATGATGAGTGGGAGAAAAGTATTTATCAGTTTGGCTGTAGGTGTGACTTTTCTGCTTAGTTGCTGTATGCAGTTTTTTAAGAAACAAAAAAAGTGCTGAACATGTTTTTGAGCAAATTATAAACCAATAGGAGAAAAACATACATGCATAACATAAAAGTGTACATATATAAGCTTTATTTGCAATAACAGCAAAGCATCAAGTTTTAACGTGATTGAAGGCTACAATTTTGCAAAATGTTTTGTGGTTTCTTCTGTCCTTTTAGAAGTATTTATACCACACTGGTAATTACAAGTTAGCATTTGTAAACATTAACTGGTACTTATGGGCTGATTTGGCATTGGTAACCACATTTCTTGAAAACTGAGCCACTAGGCTATCTCAGGGTTTTGACCTGGATGAAGGTGCAGTGCTTGTATAAACTGATTAATTGCTAAAAACTTTACTAGTTTTATAAACTGAAATTTAGTGGTCAGATTAATATTTTCCACCATGAGTGAATTTACTATATATAATGTAAACAACTATCTTAAATACCAGTAAAATGAGGATTTTGTAAAGGAAATCTTTGCATCTTGCATAAGATTTGAAGTTTTCTGCTGCCATAAAATCACTTGGGCAGAACCTCAGAAGAGATTAATTTTTGCTATGCAGTCCTTTGCAAGGATGGATAATTAAAAATAAGCATCTCTTGAGCTGCCAACCTAAGGTTTCGCTGTCACCTGTGGGTGATAGAGTCATCTTCAGTGAGCAACTAACTCATCCCTCCAGCTTGAGAAGCCTGTCATCAGGTGGCAACAATTGTCTCCCGACAGATTTTGTCTGTTCATTGATGCAGAACAGCTAGTTGCCAAAGACTCGACTCTAGTGATTAGGTGGAGAACACTTTTCCATGCTGAAGACTACTGAGTGCCACTGGGAGTGTTGTGCTACCAACAAGGTGGAGTCATGGTCTAAGACAAGGCAGTAGAAATCCATTGCGCTTGGGCAAGGACTGGAGACTCTTGTCCGACTTCTGATTAATACTAAGGCAGCAGTTGCCATGAAAAAGCCTGTATCAGCCCACAGGTACCACGTGTTTATTTTTGGCAAAAGACTGTGTTACTGAAAATATCAGTGAGTGATGAATCCAGTTAAAATTTGACCTTTCAAGATGACTGTCTTACATTATCCTATGGAAAAGGCTTCTCAAATGTGAATAGGATTAAATATTATGTATTCCTTCCTTCGTAAATTTTTCCATAGTGGTCTGGTAAACAGTTACTTTTAGAAAAGATTGTCTTATCATCACGAAGTTTCATGCAAAAAAAATCCATTAAACAAGCTTATAATTTTTTTTTTTTTAATTTTCACATTATTTAGAAGAGTTTACTTTTTTTTTCTCTCAGGCTACTGTAACATGAAAAATAACATCTCAAAATGAGGTGTAATTCAGATTATGAAATTAATTGGTTGCCCTTTTCAATATCACTTTTCCTATAAATTTTTAAACCTAAATTTATTAATAGATTTTCTTTATCTGAAAGGATAATTTTCCAGGCATTTTCTCTGTGTTGAAAATCTTGATGGTTCTAATGTCCTTTGTGGACCTTTAAGGATCAGTGCATGGCCTAGAAAAGTGTAGAAGAACATTTTAAGATAGATTGATGGTTGAGGGATCAATAGGAATGCAAAATATTGCAATCATTACGTTATATAACATTCCTTTATATAACAACCTCAGTTAATATAATTATGCGATAACCCTTGAGGGATAAGTTGAGTATTGAAATTAATGTTAAGGTAAGTGACAGAGTGTGAGTTAGTCAATGACAGAGCTGGTTAAATAGCAGTCAATGAATAATATATATGACTTGAACTCTCTTGAATGCATAATGCAGGAAATATTCTATTGAATTATTTATCCCATCAGAAAGCAGGTACATGTGCCAAATTTGCAGCAGTTCTCTGAAAGGAGTCAGCCTCCTGGGGTACAAAGTGGTTTCTCACTGGACAACCAGAGAGCAGCCGATCAAGAAGCTGATGTGCTGAGGTGATTTAGGAGGGAAAGTCATCTGTAAGTACCACTGGAGGTAAAACCTGAGAAAAATGACCTGGTTGAAAGACACAAAGCAATGTCTGTGCAAACTGCCGCAACATTTAGTCTATCAAGCTAAGCCCAAATCTGGTCCAGCAACAAAAAAGACAAAAGATATACTGCAGTGCCTGGGAAGGATGGCAGGAAAACCATTGTTCTTCCTTGGCAAAGTAACAAAGGCTAATTCAATACTACTCCTTACATGGAAAACTAAGTTTCAATTAAACACAGCTTTTCACAGGCAAAAACATTCTCAGCACTTTGAATTGTTCAGAGTTGCTAGAATATGAAAACATTTAACATGAGATTGAAAATACTGCTGTCTTCATCAGTCTATTGCAGTGTTTTTTCTTTTTAAGAAGTAAAAGTTTTTCATTATGAAGTGTAGTGATTTCAAATTTCATTTACTTCAGAATGTTCTTAGGTAAAAATAACCACAATTGTAGAAAGGTTGTCATGCATCAGACCCTCCTGAGAACAGAAAGAGAAGTCTGACTTAAAACTCTGGATGTTAATTATATTATGCAATAATTGAAGGAAAATTTAAATGCAGCTGCTCCAGTTTAGCTCTGCTTCCACTGCTTCTAAATTGCTAGGACAATGACAAAAAAAATGGAAAATATTCAACACAAAATTGAAAATAATCTGTTTAAATCCTAAAGCCAGCTCATGGAACTGAGGGACATATTTCTGTGATATTTTTGCATTATTGGTCTCATGGCATAAAGATTTGCATTTGTACTGTTTGATTTGTACTGCAAAGACTATCCAACAAACTAAATCAAATGACTGGAAGAAATGTCACTGATGATTCCTGAGATAACAATTGCGTCACAAAATAAATCATCTAATTGACAACCAGCACGGTGCTGGGAACATCACAAACACTTGGGGTTTGTTGTTGGCACTGGAATTTTTTTTGGTAAATTTGCAAGAATCAACTTAAAAATGCACAGTGAAGAACGTCTCTGCATTCACTCCTGGAAAAAACTGTGTATTCAGTTATGTTTTCTTCCTCACATTATCTTCCCAATGGTTGTAAAGAAAGTTGGTAAACTTCAAAATGGCCCCATTGTTCTTCCCCAAGGATTACAGAGTTACATCCTAACAGCTGATACAGTGATTCTTATTGGTTTTAGGGTTTCTTGGGATTTAGATTTGCCACAAGAGGACTGTAGAGATAGGATTAAGTTTGCAAAGTGGTGGATAATTTCCCTTTATGACAGGTATTTTACTTTTTTGTCATATCTTCTGTGTGGGTGTGTGTATAGTGAAAAAAAAAAGTAAGAAATTGCATCTGCTTTCTGTCTATTAATTTACCTCTTGCAGGACTCTAAGCAGTTTAAAAACCCCTTCCATTTACATCCTCTGACAGATAATTGAAAGTCTAAGGTGCACATTTCAATGTGGTATAGACTTTTATACCATTGCAAAGGGAAGGTTTGTGGCTTTCCAAAGTAAAAAAATACATCACCTGCTTCAGCTCTGGTGAGTGGGCTTGCTCAGAACAGCATTTGGTTTTGTCTGCAAAATACAAACCACTTGCATTATTCCCAGTGGTGCCTACTGCAACATAGACAAACAGATTTAAGAGCTTGAATTCCCAGACGGATTCTGATTCCCTACAGAAGTCTGGAAAACTATTAGACCTATTGCAGTGGTTTATTCAAGCCTTGTAGGATTGTTCTTTGTGGTGTTTTTCTGAATCTTGTCCAGCAGTTCCCATTCATCCAGCTTAACGACTATTGAGAAAATAGTGACACAGAGGAGAGGTTCAGTAAAGCCTTGTACTAAAAGGGCCCGGATTATGACTGTACTATTTCACTTTACTGAGGTGAGGTAGGGTTTGAATTGATGGGATGTTACTTTCTCTGTGGTAATTGGCTGTGTAAGTGCCCCTGTTCAGCAACAAACGTAAGTGGATTTACTTAATTTTTGCTAAACATTAAACTACCCTCCACTTGACAGAGCTTAATAGCATGACTTTGAACTGGCATGCCCCTGGCTGTGATGCCATTCAATAGCATAGGGTTAGATATACCCCAAAAGATTAATTGATATAATCTGATGTAGGATAAAGACTGCAAAATACGCTAGAGGAATTGAAATAAACATTTTATGGCAACAATTCCTTTTTTTTTTTTTTTTTTTTTTTTTTTAACATTCTCCTGAAGGAAATAAACTGCTCTGATTTGGTTAATTTCAGAGGAAGTTGGTAATACAATGCCTCTCAATATTATCAAACAGTCAGCCTTAGGGAAGGCTGCTGGAACTGTATATTTCAAAGTGTTTCACACCCTACAAATGCCCCTTCTTCATCCTGGTATCACAGAGAACAATATATAAGATTTAAGATTGCTGTGGGAGTGATGGGAAGAACTAGAGATGGTGAAAACTTGTTTATAAATTTGGTTTTTGAGAAGAAACATTATTACAATAAAACATGAATGTAATCAGAACACTGTAGCCATCCCTCAAACTAACTGTAAGCTGGTTTTATTTGCTTAGTATATAAAGGTTTCTTTTAGACTCCTGTGTGATGAACTGGGATCAGATGCTAAGCCTCTCTCACCAGTACCTTTTCCCAATGGAGTCAGTGCCTGCCTGCAGTAGCCAAAAGCGCAGCCTGCAGAACAAGTTTGAATACAACATGTGCCGCTTGTCTGGTGATGAATCCTCAATGGGGCAACTGCTCAGGGCTCTCTCTGTCTTAATGAGTCAGTCTAGAAAGGAGGCATGCTTTTATTTCTTCTTAATGCTAGGCAAAGGAAGATAAAGGTAGAATACCAGTTTTTATGACTTGAAGAATCATATTTGATGTAGAAAACACCCACTGAGGGAGAATACTCTTAAAGAAATACTGAATACACTTTTTTCTTCATTTTCTTTTCTGAACAAAAGTAGAATGCCTCCAGTAAATGTCAAAATGAAATGTCAGTTGAGTCGAGGTTGTTCATCACTTTCATTTCTCATTTTTAATTATGGTTCATTATTTTTTATATTACAAGGAAAAGCAAGGAGGAAGACATTTACAGAAGATTCAAAAACTTTAGGGTAAATGCGTTTTACAGTTTTTGATTCTGGGCATAGATGTTGTTCTCCTGCTCCATTTCACTTGATCAACAAACACAGCACGTGTGTCTACGTGACTGATTGGTGTGGCACAGGGATGGGAGGAAAGGGCTTCAATTATCTGTGATACATCATGGTATCTGCATTGTGGACATACCTTTGCCAGCAAGAAAGTTCTTTCCAGTTCTCAGAGAAAGGTAACTGTTTACAGGACATTGCGTTCCCATTGCAAATGGGAAGCCCTTGATGGTACCTCCATGCATGAGTTAATCTCTGGTTACTCCACAAGGAAAAGCAAATATCTCAAGACTGAGTATGGACATAAGGCAAACTCACACAAAAACCCAACACTTACAGGGCACCAAATGAGAATACAGGCGCATCTAATGTTTCTTGGAAAAGTGCCATCCTGGATTGCTATGAAATGATTTTTCATGAATGTTAGACCAATTGACCATGTTATGGAAGACTTAAAAAAGTCTCCAAAAGGCATTCCAGGATACGTTAATTATGATCAACCTTAGATACAACAGAATTGGTCTTTCTAGACTGTGGCTTAACTGTAGATGATTCTTACCTAAGTTCATGTTATCTATTTGCATAGCAACAGTTACTGTATGGGCAATGTAGCTAAGGGTTAGGGTTAGGGTTAGGGTTAGGGTTAGGGTTAAGGGTTGTGAAACAATTTTGCAAAACAATTTGAAAGACAGAATGTTGTTTGGGGGAAGACTTGTAGTAGCACAAGTGGTGACTTCATTTCCTCTGAAGAAAACACATAGTCTTTGATAAGACAGCATGCCTGGCAGGGCTGGAATAGATTGCTAGGGAACCTGATAATGTAGTGAAATTAAGTAGGCTATTCAAACTAATTAGGATTGGAAGAATGTGTGGTTTTTAAAATTCATAAGATGGCAGTTTCAAATAAAAAGATGCAGTCAATTATGTTTAAAAAGATCATTAATGTTCAGAGAGGTGGGTCAGACTGTCTCCAAATAAAACGGGATGTGAAAGCTATTGAAACTGAAAACGAGCTGAATTCATCTGGACGAGAATTAAAAAGGTAAATGCGTCTCACCCAACTTCAGTAATTGAGTTAGAGGCCAAGCATAAGTTAGCTGTCTAGGTTCCTTGTATGCTCTGTGGAGACAGAGAGGTATCTTCATAGAATGATTCATTCCATTCTATCTTAATCATTTCTTTAAGGACGCCAGCATCTCTTTGTAAAGTTAGGTGATGGGAATATTTCTTATATCCACAGAGGAAGCTTTCTAAGAAGAAGGATACTTCCATACCTATCTGTACAACTTCTGTAGTTTTATTCTTTGTCACTTATGGGTATACTATTGCTGCTCTGCTTGGGAAATCCAGAAGTAAATTTTTCACTTTTTATCTTCTCTTTATTGCATGCATTGTTTAGAGTAGTATTATCACGTCTGCTAATTTCAAAGGAAGGACTCTCAAAATTGTCATTGGCCATCTCTGAACTTCGTCTTAAAACTTTTTAGTTTTATCTGGAAGTGAACTCTTTTTATTTGGACGTGAACTCTTTCACGTTTTTCTTCCTTCCTTCCCTTCACCACTTTTCTGAACTGTAGAGGCAGTAAGATTCTCTTGCTTTATCAGCTGTTATCCCTGGGTACAGAAAAGATGGACAGTAAACTTTGCTCCTCTGGGCTAGCTTCTGTCTTCCTATCTGCTCAAATTCATTTATTCTGTTAGATTGAGTTGCCTTCATGCAGTCAGGCCATGTTCACAATCAATTGCCATAAAGTGCACAGCAAAACTGATGGGATTTGGGTAGATTTGCACTAACAATAAATCCCAGTTGGTTCAGAAGACCCTCAGAATAGCACACATGGGATGCAGGTGTTGAGTACATGCCTCCAACATAGAGTTTTCATGCCTCTTGTGCAGAATATTTTGATTGATCTCTCACGCAAACAATAAAGTCCTTAAGGTATTAAAAGGATTCCTGTTGTGCACAAACTAAATGGCAAACACAGATGTAATTAAGACAAAGAAGGGAAATAGCAGTCCCATCGTGTGTTTCTGATGTCATTCAATGTTTGCATCTGTCTTGGGATAATAATAATATAATTTAGGTAAACTGTATGTTTTGATAAGATAAAACAATACTGACACTACAAAAAGAAATGCATATAATAAAAAAATGGAGGAGGATATGTAAATAACCATGGGGTAGAGATTTCATTTTTAAAAAGGATTGACATCTTTATTAAATGCTCCATCACATATTCCATTAACATTTGCACTCTTTCATTTTGTACAGTCTGCTGTGTAGGGTAAAACACTGGTAATTCTTGCTTTTTACCCAGAGCTCAGATATATTTTTCTCCATTTGTGCTGCTGCTGTCTGTCATTACCTTGGCAGGCTGTGCCTCGGTGCCCATTCTCCTCCTGTTCTGTCTCAGACAACAGCTGCAGCAAGGAGGTAAATCTGGCAGCTGCCCATTCCAGAGGCTAAATTCTTGGCTATATATCTCACTATCAGTCTTATTTTTTTTTAAACTGGCCTTACATGCAGGTCAACTTCTCTGCAAAGTAGCTGTGGAGGTCGAATTGGTACTTATGAAACTGTTAAATTTTGCCTTTTGAGGAGTCACACTTGAAAATGGATGTTCTACCACCACACTCCAATACCTGTGAAGTACTTCACATCACAGAAGACCTGAAAGTAAATATAGCTGTTTGTGAAGAAAAATGTGAGAGAGTTCATGTCCAAATAAAAAGAGTTCACTTCCAGATGAAACTAAAAAGTTTTAAGATGAAGTTCAGAGATGGCCAATGACAATTTTGAGAGTCCTTCCTTTGAAATTAGCAGACGTGATAATACCACTCTAAACAATGCACGCAATAAAGAAAATGAACTTAGCATACATGATGTCCTTTCTCAGGGTGTGAGAAGCAGGAAAAAGCAGTCACAAAACTGATGAGAAGAAGCCATGCAAGTAGTGATATGGCTGTTGCTCCTGAGGTTGCACTGAGGTTAACAGCCTAGCAGCATGGTTATTGCATTTACACCGGTAACGACCACATGCACAATTAAAATAGAAAGGCCCATATTACAAAGGAATCAAAACCTTTGTGCTCTGGAGACTTAATCCATACTAATTAAAAAGAAACTTGCCTTTGGACAGGTTATTCTATAAGTATTCAGCATGACCTTTCTTTCACCTTATTCTTGCACTGGATTTCGCCTGCTGTCTGGATATTAGATCACTTGGTTGAACCAGTCTACTAATTCCTAAGTGAATGACCTCCGGCTGAATTTTACAGTTGTTCTCCTTTGTCAGCACTAGGAATGATGTTTTCCTTTTTCTGGAAGGAAAAGTATCTCTTGTACATTCCTTTATATATCTCATATATGCGAAAGTCTTCAGAACAGACTGTGTTACTAAATAAGAATTGCTGCATTTTTCTTTTGATAAGGACATTTTCTCCTTATCTCCTACCATATAGTTTTTCATAAGTTTCTTCTTGGACTATGTATCAGTGTTCCTGAAACCAATTTTTAACCACACACTGTTACTTTCTTTGAATGAAAATAAAGGCATATTACAGCTGGGGAAATAAATAGAAAAATAGGAATATTTTCAATAGAAGGTACAAATCTTGTCTGAAAGTCCTGCTCAGAGATTATCATCCGATAATAGCAGATAATAGAAAATATTGCCCCAGACTGGCTTACCTACTGGGATATAGGACCACTGTGCATGAATGATGACCAGTGAAATTTTAGCTTGTTTATTAACACCAGTATTTTTCTATGGGTCTGTTTCTGTACTGTGGATGCACCTGGGCACATTTAGTTGTGTAGTTGACACAGATCTTGGACCATAGAGAAGGATCATCCCAGAAAACAGCCTATCCTTTTATATGATATATGTCCCCAAAACGTTATTTATAAAGATAAGAGTTAAGGAATGTTGACAGATTGTATAAATAGTCAGAGATAAACAATATAAATACAGATATACTTGTCCATAAAGGTGGACAATAACATATAGCAGAACACAACCCTGAAAACTGGATCCATATTGGAAAACAGATCAAACTCTTCTGAATCATATTTCACTTCTTTTGAAGTGAGACTGTGAGAAATGTAACAGGTAAAAATTCAGTATGATGACAGTAACTCGCAAAAATTCAATAAGGCAGTAGCAAAATCAAAAACCATTTAAATAACTGATCATGATGAATTGTGACCCAATAATTATAATAATTATCCTCAAATCACAAGTTGTGTCAGGTGAATTCTGCTCTCAGTTGGGAATGATGAATTCATTTGGGGAAAAGTCCAACAGTACCAGCAGGTGAAACAGCAGAGTTAGGGGATTTTTCTCACTAGGGAGGTGAGGACAAGTACAAAGACTGAGTCTGGAATCTTGTGAAACACATTCAGAGGAAGCTACTCTATAAATAAAACCGTTTCATCACAATTTTACACTTTACATAAACTTAATTTGTTTTTGTTTGTTTGTTTGGTTGATTGGCTATTTTGAGGCAGGGAAAAGTGCTGGAAAAGTTATTCTTCTCTTTCCCACTTGGATTATGATGCATCTTGTTCCCTTTGAGGACTCACTGGCTGCTTCTGTACTCCTACATTAAGTGATACTGGAGAATACTCTTTGGTCCTGAGACCATATGGCAAATGTCATCATGCTTATGCTGCTAAACAACCATAGTCTCCAAAAGAAGGTAACTGCACCCAAGGTGAGGTGTCTGTGGCCATGTCCGCTGCCGACCTGTGCAGGAACTGCTCGGGGCAGTACGCGTCAACCACTGCCAACAGAGTCAGAGACAGGTCTGAAATGCTCCTTGGCCCTGTTTAATTCACTGTGGACTCACCTGTGACAGTGCACAATGTGTTACAGTCACCCACCAGCGAGCATGTTGGCAGACTGAAGCAGAGACACTTGCTGGCAAGATTCCAGCTACAGTCTAGCACAATAAAAAACTCAATAAGCTGTTGTGTGCCTCATGGGAACTTCATCCTAAGGAGGTGAAAACCACATTCTGTGGATTTTTTTATAGATAACAAGTGGTCACTGGAAGGGCTAATTTTTCTTAACTAGAGCTTCTTTGTGTTTTTATTGAGAAAAAAAATTGAAGAGACTCAGGTAAATGTAACTTTTTTTTTTTTTCAGAAAACATACACCTATAAGTGTGTCCTCATCTGTTAGCTAAGATGCTGGTCAAGAAGGATGAATGAGACAAATAGAGTAAGAAAATATGTCAGAGGGTGAGGACTACAGTGTTGACAAAGACAGTTTGCTTAGTATTTTTTCTTTAAGAAGCTCAATGCTGTCCTCAATTTTAGAATAAAGTATAACATAGAAACCTTTTTTAATTAAAATCTAATTTTGTTAATGAAAACAAATGTGGGGAAAATCTCATAAAGTCTTGAACTTATAATACAGGTATTTCACGACTTTTATTTCTTTATTTTATTGGGTATGGGCTGCTATATGCTTTAGGGAACTAACAATTTAGAGATGCTGAAGAAGAAAAAGTAATATTAAAATGAACGGGAAAATCTCTCAGTTGTGTGAGGGCTGGGTGAGCAACAGGGTAGTTTGAGGTATGAATTAGAAAAATCTGTGTGTTCACTGATGTTACCACTAAGGTTTAGAAATCCCTGCTACTGGAGCTGAAAACAACATGAGGACTGAAAAAAAAAAAAAAAATCTCTGCTTTGTCGTTCTCCTGAAGCTATAAAGGACATTTTCTGGTAAAGAAAAGAGTGACCTGATTGCCATTTACACACAGTGGAAGGAGCATAGCCAGCAGGCAAGTGAGCCCTCCCCTCTATTTGGCAGTTCTGAGGCTGGATCTGTAGTGCTGCATTTAGGTTTGGGCTCTCCAGTACAATATAGACATGGATGTTCTGCAGTGAGTCCGACAGAGGGGAGCTGGAAGGAGCACACAGCATACAAGGAGCAACTGAAAGAACTGGGTCAGTCCATCCTGGAGAAGAGAAGGCTCAGGGGAGACCTTAGTGCTCTCTACAGCTACCTGCTGGGAGTACACAAAGACAGACAAATTCTTGTCTGGTTAGACAGAAAGAAATTTTTTTTTACCACAAAGAGGGTCAAATTCTGGACCGTGTTACCTAGAGAGGGTGTGAAGGGAACCACCCTGGAAGGTGTTGAAGACTCAGTGAGACACAGCCCTGAGAAAACTGTTCTGGTTAGTTCTGCCTTGAGCAGTGGGTTGGGCTGGGTGACCATTGGAGGTTCCTCTCAACCTAAATTATTCCATGGCTGCAATATAAGTAAAATCAGAATGCTCTTGCTAGCAGCGTAATGTTGTACTTACAGTGCCAAGGCAGACAAAGAGTACTCAAATTGGGGGAAATAAAGCAAGAAGCATGTGAGAACCTGTAACTCCTGTCTTGCAAAGAGACAAGCTGCTCTATGTAAAACAATAGCTTCCTCCCATTTACAGAACCGAGTGTGGTTTGGGTCCTGTTGCCTCATGCAGGAGGAAACAGAGCCAATATGCTGCAGGAAGGAGCAGCTCCCATCTTTTGCTGCAGGGTAGACTGCCTGTCACAGCAGCAGCACCTTGCCACACGCAAGCAGCAGCTGCTGAGCCATCCTGTGCTGCAGCACCCACACACACAGCAGTGCCTCCCTCGGGAAACTTCTGCTTCTGTACAAGGCAGCAGCTTCTGCTGAAGAATACACCGCCAGGTCACCAAAATGTGGCACTCCGATAACAGACAAAGGCATGTATGTTATAAAATGTCAGCTGGCTTGGAATAGTCAGATAGCTGTGAAGTAGGATTCATCCAAGCTTGGAAAACAGTAAGGTACTCATCTACAGCTTGGTTAACTACTTGGATACCTTTTAAATTCAGTGAGAAGGAATCAGAGTGAGGGTTTTGGTTTTTTGTGTTTGTTTGTTGTTGTTATTTTATCTATTGTACAGTTTTTCTCACTGATTTTAATATCAGCTTCACAATAGTATGAATTTCCCATTCTGGTGCTTATTTCTCTCCATTGATACTGTGACTAATTCAGCTGTGGGTTTCTGTACTGTAGCTGTTCAGATATGATCAGATGAATCTCACCTAAAATGCTATATAGAGCCCATAGTTTAAATGGAATGGCTGGGAGCTACTGGTGACCAACACCCCCAAAAAACAAAGTGTCACAAGAGGGCATCCATATGGATTTGACAGCTTGTACCACAGCAAATAAAGACTGAGTAGTACAGCAAGAATGGGTACCTCTGTGTGCATAAACACACAAGGGACATATGGGCTCTATGTGCTGTGTTTGCCATCTCTGTGCTCCTAATACGTACCGGAGAAGTGCCGGACAAATTTGTACTATACTTAAAAAGTACACAGGGGGAATTAGTGGGGTTTTATTTCTGTTTGATTTTACACTTTTTATTTTTATCCTACAACAGTATTGCACAGGAAATCATGCTACAGAGGGTTGAATGAAGTCTGCATCCTCCTGCTATTACTTCTGGCTTCACAGTGCTAAACCACTCCCTGTGATTCTGATAGCTCTGCAGATCGGTGCAGTGTTCTCCATGGCCAGTATGTAAAACACTGCTGCAAAAAAGTCTCTCCAATAAGAAAGAACTCCTTTTAATAGGTGTGGCAAAGGTATTCACAATAACTACACTGCTCGTTTATTATTTTTGGTATGAGCTGAACATACATCTGAGAGGCTATTTCAGCCTGTAGGTTTCAAAAAGCTTTAAAGCACTGTGTCCCTGAAAAGTCCTCAGTCTTGTCTACCTAAAGGAAAACTTACAACTCTTATGAAAGCAGTTAGTGGTGTAACACATCTGCAGATAAATATCTAGGCTGATTGTCAGCCAACAGTCTGTACTAGCAAGGTGCTGGATGTCCTTTGGTCCTATTTATTTTCTATGGGAACTAAAAGTATGTTTGCATTGCAAGATGTACCCAGCAGCCTTCAAGATATGAAGCTGGTGCAAGAAGTTGCCAGAAATCATTCCTTTCCTTTTGCTTCGACACGGAATCTCATGTGAGATTGGGGTTAAAAAACAAGGAAGCTGGATGTTATTTTAGGATCTCTTTTTCTTATACCCCATCATGATTCCAAATCAAAGAGAAACCATCATAGCTAACTTTAGTCTTGAACCACGGGCTGGACACTTTAATGGTCCTAAGAAGCAATACAAGTCTTTTGATGCATTTCAGTAAGACTGGACAATATCTGTAAGAAAACAATGAGGCTAACAACAACAACAACAAAAAAAAATCTGCTGTTATGAAGCTGTCTTGACTACCAGGACATTAAATGCCAATGCAACAGGCTGTGGAAAATATTCAATAGCAAAACTAGCGTTCTTTTAGGAAAGGGCAAACCAGTTTAGAGTAGTATAAGAACACTGACCATATTGTCTTCCTATACTGCAAAGAAACTTCAGCATCCAAACTTTTTTTCTGAAAATTAAGCATGTTGAGTATCTGACTAGAAATGTAAAAATATTTATTAACACCTTGTAGCAATCCCTGAAACAGGATGATATGCAATTCTCATAGTACCAAATGACAGTCCTTTCTTATGATAACTTTGGGAAACTCAGTGTTACGTGATTGTGCTATAGAGATAATGGACAGTTCCTTTGCCTTCCAAAAGGAGAAAGTGGCATGTGCCTCTGTGCACACAGTCTCTCACAAATCCTGTTTTGATAAAGACAGAAAATTTGACCCCAAAAAATCAAATCTCTTCCTGAAGGATACACTAAACTACATGAGAATTTTTCCACGAACAAATTGTCTTTATTCTCATCTTTACCTTTAGAGTTTAAGTGTGAATGTTAATGCCCAATTTTCACTCAGCACTTGTGTTGATTTTAGTTTGATTACTCCTCAGGGAGCTCTTTTCAGAATTTTGTATCCAAAACTTGCTGCTTCATGAGGAACCCACTAGAAACAGCACTGCAGACAGGAGCTCTCAGTCAGGCATGGAAATTCAGTTCCTCTGAGTGTGATCCTCTGGCTTAAATCAGATAAATCGCAGACATTGTGAAACTGCAGAAAAGGCAATTTCCAGATATGCCCTTTTCTGCAGGGTGAGCTGCCAAATAATTTCAAGAGGGAATTACAGTAGCTGCAAGAATTAACTGCAGAGTCATGCAGGCTGCTAAGCGGGGTGTAGCAGGCTGAGATGGAAGCAGGCTCTTACATAATTTACATGCAGCAAAGGAGTGAGAAATGGCAGACGGTGAAGCTTTTCCCACATTATCACCACACTGCGGGTGTTTTCTCCTTATCAGAGCTGCCAAAGCAACACAATTCGAGAACTCAAATCCATTTTTCTATTAAAAAGATTCTGCTTAACCTGTCTCTTGGCAGCTAAACTATTCTTACAGAAGGGGGTGTGGAGTGTGAAACAGAGAGCCAAGTCAGACAACCTACAACAGATATGAAAGTATCTACAGTAATTGTTAGTAATTAAAAGCAACGAAGACGGTGAATGAAGGCATTTTGAGGATGCTCACCAGATTTTGGGACAAGGAACAGTTTTAAGGACTGGTGGCAGATTGTCTGGTGCATGAGCCTTGTGGCCAACTGAGAAACTCTTGACCAGAGGAAACCAGAGCATCTCCTCCCAGCTGATCAAAGCAGAAGATCTGGCCTACATTTGCCACTTCAAATAGAGCATGCCATGTACAACACCAATGTCTTAGGAAAGGCAAGGCAAACATGGGTGTTCAGTTCCGTTTTCCATTCTTGTTCATGGAAGGAAAATGTATCCAATTCAAATACCTCAGCCACCCTTAAGGTACTTGCAGTTAATCTGTCTGTGGATTCTGTCTCTTGTGTGACAGATTTTTTTTCACCATGTGGAAGGGCTGCACTTTCAGTTGCACTCCTCGGTGTCACAGCCTTGTCATATTCCTGGAAGCTGGATGTGACAAACACACAGGTTAGAGTTAGAAGCCCTCCCCTGAATATAAAGTCTGAAGTTTTTCTCAGGGACAGGTGTAGATAATTAGACAACAAGGGCCATCTTCAGATGCCCTGCAACCTATAAAACATCAAATTAATTCAGCCGAATACATGCTCCAAAAAGGTGGCAGCCACAGTCCTAAATAGCTCCATTAATTCTTCTTCCACTTTTTGTGGGCTGGATGTCAGACCATTTGTTTTGAAAAAATCTGTCTTTTTGTGAGATTCTGGATCTAGACTTAATGAAAGGAGAGAGCTATATTCAAAAACAGATGGATGAAATTCTATTTCCTCATATTGCAAAGCTTTCCTCTGTGATTTCATACCTAAATTGTATAAGACAACATTAAGGAGTTCCTATACAGGAGTCTCTGGGGAGTGCAAGTGACAGTTCAGTATTGTTATTTGTAAAACCATGAACCTTATTTTTTGAGGACAAAAAGAATAAAAATCTTCCAAAAGACTTTTCCTGGAGCCAATATTTTCCTATTTATGAAACACACTTGTACAAAACATAGCTAACAGTGCTTGTTGCAAAGTTACTGACATAATAATTCTGCCCTCTCAAAACTGTGTTTAAGAGATTTACACAACATTTTGTAAGCTAAGGTTAATGTCGCCATGTTCCTAAGGTTAGTGTCACCATGCTCCTTTGTCTTCTAAGGACATACAGAGCAAATATCATCATCAGTATGTCCTCCTCTTAGTGTCCCCTTAAGGGTATCACTTAGTAACTAGCAATTGCAGCAACATTTGCTCTCTGTAGAAATGGGAGGTGGCAGCAGTGAAGGACAATGACCTATAAGTAAGCTCATCTCCTGAAGAGCAGATGAAGGTGACACCACCACTTTTATCACCACCTCTCAGTTCCCAGTTTCTAACACAGTTCCTGGTGGAGGGATATGAATGTTGCTTCTGCCTGCTCTTCTCCTACTACTTCCTCAGCAATATGCTGCACGACATTTTTAGGGTGGATGTGAATGAACTGTATCCATCCCACTCTGAATATCAGCATATGTTCAAGCTGCCTTTCACTAGGCACAGGATGACTTCTGTGTGATACCGCAGTCCCTCTGCTTCTTGCATTTCTTAATTTTGAGAAGAGCCATTTTCACACATGGTATATTAGATAATTCCCTAGGCAGCAGCACAAGTTTGTTTTGTTTTCACTCAATCCTTTTCAGGAAGCCCCCTGTGCAGATGAAGGGTTAAGTTTTATAGCTATGACTGTAAGTAATCCCTTTTCTCTACATTGCGGCTTCTTAGGAGTGAAAGAAAGTCAAGCAGCAGCGAATCCACATAATGCATGCTGTTCTTGAAACCCTGTAGATTTCAAAGCACAAACCCACATCAGTTAACGCTGGTAGAAAGGTTGGCCTTTAGGTATCATTCAATAGAAGAAAAGAGTTTTCATTCCTGCATTCAGGAGTATATTCCTGTCTCATAAGGGATAATTCCTGACTTTTGGAGGATCTTGAGTGATAGAGTGGGGCATGATCTGATTTATTTTGAAATCTGGTCATCTTCCTGCCAGTCAAGCAGTGGACCCATATTTTAGCATGTTATGGCTATTTCCCACAATATATTTTTTTCCCCATTAAATTTTCCTTGAGGAGCTTGGAGATCCTTCTTTTGTTAATAGGTGTATTTTTCTATCTCTGTCACCACAAGCAGCCCACATGGATATTGGCCAAAAGTTACAATGAAAAAATGCCTGAGCTAATGTCTTTGAAAAACAGCTTTGGAAATGATCCAGCTCCTAGTTAATGGGAATCCATACAAGGATAATCAAACACATTAATGAGTATGGTGTTCATCAGTCTTAGCATGTAAAACAGGGACATGAAACATGAACACCTCCTGAAGGCTCTAAATGGTTTACTGGTAGAGAGCAGATACACTCTGGAGAATCATCATGGAAGGAAGCTTCAGCAGTGGTCATGGCTCTGATAGGACACAGATCACAGGAGCCAGCTGAAACTATTTTTAAAATGCAGTTTGATTCATTTTTGTGCCATTACCAAAATTTCTGTGTCATCAAATTATGTCACAAAGAACGGTCTGTGGTGAAGACAGAAAGGTTGATGTGTATGTTAATTATGGATTTGACTTGTAATCCATTGAGAAATCTTTTTTTAAATTATTTTTTTAATTTTACCTTAATTGTACATATTCCCAAGTGATGGAAAAGGCATTTAGGGGATTTTGTCAGAAGCATTCTGGAGGGTTTGATAACTTATTAAGGAGGACTTTAATCTGTTTTACTTCATATTATTGACACATTTTTCATCCTCCAAGTGGGAAGGAAGGAAAATCCTCATTTTTATTTAATTTCCTAAAGGTCAGAAGAAAAGGTTGTGCTTCAGAAGATGAATCTTTCAGATGGGGAAAATATGAAAGAGAAGCATAAGAGGATGTGACATATGGGTACTTTAGCAATTATTTTATAATTTATGTATTCTGTTTTCCTACTAGAGAATGTTGTTCTTTTAAAACACTAGCAACCTTAGAAATCAGCATCAGTTAACCACAAAAAATAAACTGTGGCAGAGCAGGCTTTTCTAGTACATGATACATCTCCTACATGGCCCTCTAATGATCAGTTTGTTTACTAATTACTTGCCATATCTGCTGAATTCATAAAGGCATAAAGACAGAAAATAATTCTGCGAAAAAAGAGGAGGAGATGGCCAAAGCTTGAATTTTGTGATATATTTTATATGTTTCACTTTTGTAACACACCACTGACCACAAGTTCCTTAAGATTGTTTTAACAAATATGATATAAGACTATCTTGGTTTCATCCAAGAAACTGTAGTGTGAGCAATTGATTTGTAAAATCTTTAATATCTCAGAAATATTAATAAAGCTGTTAACTACAATTGTATTTTTAGTGGTATTTTGATGGTTTTCCTGAGGGAAAGTGAGTTTGTATTTACTAAAATTTACTAATAAGATCTTTGTAGCCACAACCATTTTGTGGGGTTTTCAATTATAGTAAGCTCAAAACACTTTAAAATAAAGTGTAACAAACCTTTAGTCTCTAGAACATTATGAAAGGCAGGGAAACCTGTCAATATTTTTCAGAACTGAGTTATAATTTCAGGCCAATATTAATATTGTTTATGCCAGAAAACATAACTTCCTACATTTTCAGATTGTAAACTAAAATTTTCATATTAGGTTTGAGAGCAGCCAACCATCAAAAGGAATATAATACGGTTTACACCAGTGAGAAAACCTCACAATTTCTTCCTGCGTGAAAAGAAATCAGGTCAGTACTCTGTGGCTTCCTATGTAACTAACAGCAGCTACAAAAATGTACAACAATTTTTTTCAAACTAAGTATTTAGTTGATACAAGATGGGATTTCTGTACTACATGGAAATCCACTGCCATTTTGTTCTTAACTGGTATACTGCAGATGGACCTCTAGCCTACTTATTCAATGTGACAGTCTTGCAAAGTGCAGAAAGTCGATTAAATTGCATCTGTGAAATTGGACAACATGAGAAGACACACCACTACTGTTTTGAACACACTCAAATGATGATGTTTCAATTTTTCAGTGAGGTGATATAGAAACTAATATAAGAAATGCTGAGCTGCATCTGCAAAGGAGAAAATGGAGAGAATGAAGCCAGCTATGCAGAGTTCCCATGACAGAGTAAGTCACTCACATGAGAACAGACTATCATACTGAAATTAAAAAAAAAAATCCCACCATTGCCCAACTCCTTACTGAGAGGTTTCACACATTCATTAATGACGGTAGTGTTATAACAAAAATTAAAAGAACTGACTCAGAAGAAGTGGTCAAAATGAGAGATAAGAATCAGGGGATTACTCATGAATAGGCATAGGTATAAACTGTAAAAAGAAATATGAAATATGAATTTCCCCTAATACATTTTTAACCTGTGGAACTCACTACCCTGAGATTCCGTTCAGATAAGAAAAAACCTCATGAGATTACTACTGAAAAGAATATGTGGCAACAGATTAGATTTTAAGAATCAGGAAATTAAACACTCTCAGTCACAACTACCAATAACAACAGAAATTAGATATTCCAAAATATTTGCCTAGCCTTCCTGTACTATACCTATCCATGATACCTCTGGGTACAATTCTTTGGGTGCCTTAAAGTGGTGTGCCCAGGGCAATTTATTCTGTAGATATCTAAAACAGTGGATAAGTCACTGATTAGGTGTGCCCTGTTCTCCCATTTGATTCTAGATGGACATAATGTCATATTTCATGTTTTTACATCTGGATATCCCTCTTTTCTGCTGGTGTCGTTCTACTCTTTTCAGCTTGTCTCTCCTTTTATCAACTTTTCTCACTATTCTTCTCATATCTCTCTCCCAATAATGAATAAATCAAAAGTAAATGAGGCAAGTAAAGGTGATGAATTAAACAGATGGCTCCCATCTTCCTGCATTTAACTCTCTTAATCCTGAATCTCTCTGGGGAATGCAGGCTTCCCTAAGCACCTGATTTGAGGGGATTTTGATCTTGACAGCAGCCTGTAGGATACCCCAAAACACAGTTCTATTTCAAGTAGCTGCGAAGAGTTCTGGTATCATTCTTGAGCACACTTATCCATGAATATCTCAATTTGTAAAAGGAATAATTACAGAGAGAGGTTATAGAGCTGTCAGTTTTAATAGTTCAGAGAGTTGTGCTGGGATAACACTTCTTTAAGGTCCTCCTTTACTTTTACAAGGAGAACTGCATTCAGATAAATATGTTATCCTCTACCGAGGTTTTAATACTGGCAAGAATGCTTGTTATCCAAATCCCACCTCAGAAGATGTTTGCTCTACTTATTTTATTCTCCTGTGCTTAACCTGTCAGAAGCAACTATCAAATAAATCCCAAGCACTCTTTGAGATCTATATGTGAATAAAGGTTTCACTTCCAGGTAAGCGTCACTTGGTCTGACAGAGTCAGACCGAAGAAAATATGTTTTTAATCTGTCTGTTTAAATCAAGGGATAAAATGCATAGTTAGGTCCTTGAAGCTGCAAAGTCATATTTAGTTTCCAAAAACTCCCCAAAACTTCCCTTCATCAGCTTGCATACGTAACTTCAGAAATGTAGGTCACAAAATGCAGGGAGACACTTTAAGTAGCCCACAGAATTTAGGGGCAAGTAATCCCGTTGGCTTCACTGAGATTTATGCTGTTTTTTTTTTTTTCTTTATTTTTTTCTGAATAATCTCTAACTGAAAGCACTGGCTTAGTCTTACAGATGCATTATACATCGTGTTTCTAATCTCATCATCATTTAACTTTCCATCCATATAAAAAACCTGTTTAAGTTTTGTGATGTTATAACCAGGTTCATCTGTGGTCTGGAAGAGGGAGAAGGAAGGACATCTCTACAACACCCAGCCTGGAGAATATACTCCCTATGAATGAGCAGGCAACAGCTCCTGTTACCCTCTCCTGGGAAAAAGGACCTGTCACAGTGCAGCTGCATTGATTTCAGACATCCCGTGCCTCTCACATAGCTTCCTCAGCACCCTGAAGGATTTATGCTACTTCAAGTCTATTTGAATAGGTTTTCTTCACTGTCATGGCATCAAACTTGCCTGCTAGCTCACGAAGAATGCATTGCTTGATAAATAAATAAAGTCTACCATCAGCTACAGATTTTCACCACCATTTCAATCTGTTCTGCATGTCCTAGAAACTCAAAGGATTGCATGTGAACAGCTGAAATTATTTATCTGAAAAACTGATCACATTTTTTTTTTTTTTAAAGCCTGGCTTTACTCCCTGGCATAGTAATTAAACTGTAATTGGGAAGAACTTTAGTGACATTTTTTGTCAGGTTGATGCTGGGATGAGTTCATTTTTTAGTTTTATAATGATAATCCTGATATAATTGAATCACTTATCAGGGGACCTTCTGTCACTGTGTTAATACTTGTCATTTTGGATGCAGAAAAAGGTCTAGTTTTAAACCATTTAAGTTCTGTATATCCAATAAGGGATCTCAATACTCTGTTCTGGACTTACATCCTTTTATTTCCTACATGTGATTGGCCTCACAAAATTTCAGTAGTTTATTTTTTAAAACTAAGACATAGATTCCCTTTAAGGGTGCAAAATTGGTTGAGGCAAAACATGTGTCAACACTAGCCTAGGTTTCATTTCCAAGTTTCATTTCTGCTCAGAAAAGTTAACTTCTGTTCAGCTTTACTTTCCACTGGCACAAACACACAGGTTGATGTTTCTCAGACTCTGCCTCTTGAGAAATATAAACGGGCAAATGGTTTACGGAAAGTCAAATGAATAGCTCTTGTGCTCATGGAACTGTGTTAAATTCCAGCCTGAGCTCTCCCATTATGTTGGACTCATCTTTCCACAGTTGTGATAACACCCCAGAGAGTTAAGAGAGGTCTGCCTGCATCTTTTCCTGAAAGAGAAAAGAGCAAAAGTGATAAAAACATTTCCCAACAGCAAAACTAAGTTTTATTTAAACAAGATAATTTTCAAATGGAAAAAAAATCAGATTTTCTGGGTGAGAGAATACATCTGGTCTTATAATGCACCTCATGCTTCCCTGCCAGCTGTATCCCCTAAGGAACTTTCCCCTCTTGAGTCTTGCTCCCTTTAAGAAATTTGCCTGTTTGTTTCTAGATTCAAGTAAAGTATTCTTCTTTACACAGAGTCATCTCATTTTTATCTGGTGATCGGATTTGCTCATCTCGAGCATCTCCCAGTCTCTTCTCATGCTCCAGGTTCCCTGATTGCTCTGACTCTCTCTGTACACTGCAGGAGCTCCCTTGCCTTTTCTGTCCCCAGGTTTTTTCCTCTGGACAGTGCAATCTCCACCTCCCTCTGCAGGTTCCTGCATGGCACAGTGAAACAGCCAGAACAAGGTCTCTCCTTGCTACCTGGCCAACCCTTCAGCAAAAACAGATGCAGAACTTCATTCAACATGTGGTGAACAAACCAACAAAACAGATTCCAGGCACAAAAATTGTGAACACCCCTTATAACAACCCAGGATAAATTTTGAGGATGAAACCACTCTAGCAATCACAGTCAGAAGTTGTTTCTTATGTTCCACAAACTTTACCTCACAGCTGACTTCTGTGTTGGCTATAATATGGAATGGGTTACAGTATTCTGGAATACACTGAAAAAGTAAAATTAAAATAAAAAATCAAAGAGTGAAAAGTGTTGTAACAGAACGCCACTAATAAAAGAGGCAGTTCTTTTTTATTAATATTCCACCTGGGCTAGGTATCCCAAATATAAGACAAGGATTCCAACTTCAGTCCGTCACAATGAGAATTTTCTCTGAAAATACTAAGCTTTTCTAATACGTCTGTTAGTTTGAACTCTACTAATTTCAGCCACCAGTGTCTGCTTTTACATTACATTTTTCCTTGTGTTAGCCTCATGAAAGAGCTGCATATTCCATATTTTCCCCACCAAATGGTGGATTCACTGTGCATACACAATAAGTCAGGTTTTAAGAACTTTACTGTAGGCCTATGACTTTCATAGATGCTGTGGGCTTAACGTACATATAAGAGAGAACTCCAGCGCAAGGCTTGTGCGTCTAGTGTCCTCAAGAAACACATTTTCTGTGCTTGTTCAGCATTCCACTACTGTAGACAAATTCTGGTGCACAGAAGTGACAGATTTCCTTCCCACATCCAGACTGATACATTCTGCTCACATTCGTGTAGGCTGCAGCAGGGAAAGGCCACAAAGGAGGAAGATGGCATAAGAGAGATGCTGCTGTTCTTAAGACAACTCCTCTGGCCTACATTTCACAGCCATTTCTGTGTTGCACCCAGAAAGAAGGTTTCCAGGGCGGGACAAGAGATGACAGGTAGTGCTTCAGTGATGATTGCGTGCAGGTGTTGGACCACAGGCTCGGACTCTCCATCCTAAACTATCAGACAAATAACTTACCTAAAGTCACTGGAACATTCTTTTTCCCTGCTATTTTTGGATGAAACCTGGTGCAAATGCTTCACTAGTAGTGCCAGATGCAATAACAGAATCTGTGATAATGGTCCATTTTTTCCTCTTGAGGAAAATTCCAAGCACTCAAAAGAATGTGAAAATGAACCTCATGGCAGTAATAACTGAGATGTGCCACCATACCAACAACAACCCTGACAAGCAGTCACTCTGCATTACATTCAGTAAAATTCCAAACTACAGCAGCTTTCTATTTTGATAGAAAAAGAGTCGCATAAATGACTACAGAAGTCAGAAGAAAACAGGAGAGGCGGGACAGATTTCTGTGAGTCCCCCAATATTCCTTAAAACTGATATGAATACCACTGATCAGGTTAAACAAATCTGTCATTTGTTATGTTTAGTTGGGCCAGGGTACAGAGCTTCACTGCCAAGTTTGTCATGCTAAGGTACTTTACTGAAGTTTGGAGATTGGATGCTGTATGTTTGATAAAATTTTAATTTCCATTTTCCTAATTGCATTTCTCTGTTTTCGCTTGCTCAGACTATCTCCTCTCTGTTACTCCCTACTTTTTCTTCCATAATGATGTATGTAAAAATAAAGCTAGGTGGTCTCTGAGACTTTCGAATTCAGAATAGAAACTAAAAAACTGTGCAAAGGAGGTCTTAAAACAGTAAGCAAAACTCATAATATCTTATTTACATTGGGACTGCAAATACATTGAGCATTATGGGATACGACTAACTGATGTGACAGAACGTTGAAATGATTTAATCAAAGTACTTTCAATAGAAAATGATCTTTGAACCTACATGCAACAAAATACCCAAAGTGTTTTAGGACATAAAGCTCAATAATAAATTTTTGAGTAAAAAGTCTAGTTGTGTCATTTTTTTTTAGTTTTTAAAAATTTAGTTGTGGGTTAATTTTGCAAGCTTAACTTTCTGAGTGCTGAAAACTATTTCTTGTCTTTAGCAAATGCATAAGGCTCTTATTCACATTCACAAAAATGTTTTGAACCCTTCTTCATAAATGAATTGTAGTCACAACTAGTTCTATTATACAAACTAGTGTAAATTACCTATAAATTTTCTGTTCTGTGCTGAGCACAACAGGAGAAACAGAGAAGTACAAGCTAAAAGTTTGTGGTAATGAGAAGTTATCCTTCTCAAAACAAACTGTGATGCTCTTATGCATTCATTATTTGGTTATTGCCAAAAGGGGGGAGGGAGGGAAGGAGAGAGGGAGGGAAGGGAGGAAGGGAGGGAAGGGAGGAAGGGAGGAAGAGAGGAGGGAAGGAAGGAAGGAGACTAATAGGATTTTTACAGTATTTGGTTGCATAAACTTTTCCAGATCACATCACACTGAGCTCCCTTGGAAACTTATTTATGTATCTGAATTCTCATGTTAATTTCAGACCAGCTGGTTCTTCGTATTTTTTTTACTTAAGTCTGCAGAATAAAGGCTGAGCTGGAGGGATGGTATTAATAAGATCACTCTGTTCATATAGTCTTACATTATCAGCTAAAGATAACACTACAATTTTCTAATTTTTCATTTTACATACTTTTTTTTTTTTAAACTACCATATACTGTTAGGGAATGCTGAATCCTGCAGCCTGATAGACAGGAGGCTTCGTGCTCCCAGGTCCAGCCAGCAATGAGCATGAGGTTGTATTCCAGCCTGATAGACAGGAGGCTCCATGCTCCCAGGACCAGCCAGCAATGAGCATGAGGTTGTATTCCCACATATACAAATACATGTATACCACACATATATACCTTCATATATATAGACAGATCAACACACAGAGAAACAAACTTTCAAACACAGATGGCATCAGTGGGATTGTCCACTGGGTCCACTGGTCACCCTCCTGTGGCAGCCCAGGTTATTAGGATTGTCCCAAATGTCATTGTTCCTTTGTGCATCTCCGTGTTTGTGGAGATAAGTTTTCCGTCACAAACACAAACGCATATATTTAAAGAAAACCCTGGTTGAAACATTTTAGCTAGCAGAGAACCCACTGTAGAAATTGTTAAGCTGCTGTTTATGTCTTTTATATTCACAGGTAATATGGACATGTTGTTTCTATCTTAAACCTATCTAGTTGTTTATGTATTAAACTTACCTGGTTTGAATTTCCAGCCACTGGATTTATTGCCTATATTATACAATAGAAACTTATGCTTTCGAACGACTTGTCCACAAAGAGCTACTTACAAAGACATTGATCTATTTCGTATTTTTGCTTCTCTAAATACACCAAATGTGTTTTAATTGAGATGAAGTGCTGATTTGAAGGAAATCTCCTATCATCCCCACTTATGACTCCTAGCTTCTGCTCATGACACAGCCAGAATTGCACAGACTGATCTCTAGGTGAATCCAAATCTGGATGAGTACAAACTTCAGGAGATTTTTTTATGTGGTCCTGTCACTTATGAGCATGTAAAAAACACGACCAGACTAGCAGTACAATTAGATGAAACTTTCTTCTATTTGTAGTGTGGACATTTGTGGCCCAATATTAGCTGCATTAATTCTGCAGATTCACTGCTCCAACTTCCATATTACTACTTGTTAGTGTAAACTCAGACAACTCTAAGTCTCTCAATTTAAGACATTGGCACCTCATCCCCATTATTTTTTCCAAACTCATTTCTAATTTTCACTCTCTATGAAATAAGTACAACCATTTTTCTCCGTAGCATCCACATCAAGGAAAATGTTCTATGCTTAACACAGAGCTCACTGGCTCTTTCAGTCAAAAATGTTGTCCTGACTGATCATATGCAGATGCTGGTTCCTTGGACTTTTGAATCATTCTCCAAGATCTTTCTTTCTAGAATCATTTTTCATCCTTTAAAATAAATGGTTTTACAGGTGATAAATTTAAATTAAGCATCCTATTTCACAGAATCACAGAATGTTAGAGATTGGAAGGGACCTCGAAAGATCATCTAGTCCAATTAAATTAAGCATCCTATTTCCCTTTATTAAATAAAGCATCCCATTTAGCTGCTGATCCTGATGTACGGTTTCTTCAGTAATCCATCGTCTTCATTGCTTATTACATTCTTGATCTATACGTCATCTCCAACTCTTTACCAAAAGTGTTTTTCCACTCTAATCCAAGTCGTCACTGACAGAGACACCAAACAACATAGAAGAAAGAACTGACTATTAGAGGACACTATTAGAAAGAGATTTCCTCAAAGAAAAAGAGGATACCCCTGCCACTTATAACACACAATCATTTGGTATTTATTGTGTAATGTGTTGGTACACTTTTGTTCTGGTTTTTAAATTAAATGGCATGCGGTACCAATCCAGATGCCCCGCAGAAGTCTCTCTTAATAAAGTTATTGCCTGTATGGTCAATGACTTACACTTGGCTTACTTTGTTTCCTATTGTGCAAGTGCCCCGGTTCCTGACTGAGGTATTTCATGATAAAAGTTCAGTAAACCACGAACTTTCCATCCCATCCTCTTCATCATGGCTGGATCTTCTTAAAGAACTGAAAAAGAAGTATGTACTAACTGCAGCTGATTAGCAGAGTAGGAATAAAACTTAGGGTTTTATGCATTGAACACTAGGTGATGCTGTTTTTTCAGTGTTATATGAATTGTTTACACAAGACAGTTTTTTTATCTCAGTTATAAAGAGGCACGTGTGGCTGTAGCATCTGCGTCTGTGTCAGTACAGGACTGTTTCATAGGAAAGACAGTGTCTCTGGGTTATGATTTTGTGACAGAGATGGTGCTTTGAATTCTTTTGTCAGAAAAGAAAAGGTTTTGAGTTCCCTAGGGTGTCAATCCTTTTGTGTCAAACCTGTTAGTCAAAATTTTCAACAATCTATCTAAGATGTTTTCCATTAAAAAATGCCCTCAACTGGCTTGTAAAAGGTTAATAATTTTTTTTGTTTGAAATTATTTGACATTTTTTGTGAGAGAGGCTCTGCTTTTTTTTTTTTTTTTTTTTTCTTTATGACTCAATAGCACACCAACCTGCAAAACAATTTGACAGGAGGAATGTGAACTGTTGCTTAGTTACAGTTGGTCCATGATGATACAAGACCATTTCTGCTCCATGGTTGGATATAGCTCCCCACCACCATCTCCCACTGAATCCAGTAGGAATGCGAATTCACCTTTTAATGAGATGCTATGTCAAAAGCCCTACTTGGGATCAGAAATAAATGGAAGAGAAAGCAAATAAAGGAATTTGCCACTTCTCCTTTCCTGGGCCTAAGACTCAGGCAGCCTGAAAATAGTTTGTAGTAGATACAGAAATCGCTCAATATTTAGGTTTTTTTTTTGTTTGTTTTTTTGGTTTTTTTTTTTTAAAGCATTGGAAAAAATAATTGTAAAAGACCTGCAAATTATGAAGCATCAGATTAATCCTGCTCAATTCTCTACCAGTGGGTTGTTGTAGGAACTCTGGGAATACGATCCCTTGGCATAACAGTAACATCCTATCCATATAAAACGTGTCATTGTTGCTTGGTTTCTACGCGCATTCAGGAAGCTAAAACAAATATTGGTGGAGACTGAACACAAAAAGCCCCAGATGTCACGAAATTCAAGCAAAGAGTTTTATATGACTTATTGCATTGGCTTTAGTTCTCATCCATGCCTTTTCTTCAAACATAAGAAATCTTAACTGCAGAGACTGAAGGAAGGGTTGAGGTTTCAGAACGAGCACAGAAATATTCACTTGGCTTTCTGTCATGTTGAGTGAAAGTGAAATCCATTTCACCTAGTTTCAGTGATCTAAAAGACATACTGTGTAAGCATGTGATCTACCAGATCAGTGAAAAGTGATAAGCGCGTTTGAAGGCAATTCACCCCACTCTTATACGTGACCAAGACAGATGGGATGAATCATCCACTGGTAAACCTTTTTTTCTCTGCTGACTTGAGCAGGAGCCTTGATGGCTAATTGGACATTTACCTTGGCTTAAATTAGGTGAGATTAATTCCACCACAATTTACCAAACAATTGTGGTGTATAATTACATTTTTAAGTTGTGTATGTAAAAATAATTTAAATTTCTAATGTGGTGATATGAAAAGTTTGCAATTCTGGCGATCTATGCCTATAGCACTGCAGAAGTTACAGCTGACAGCCTAAGATGAGGGAAATAAGACTTCATTCCCAGTTCCTATCACTTTCCCTAGGGAAATACAGCTCATCATAAAAGCTTGCCCAGTGATATGAGTAAGAAATACAGAAGTTAGAAAGCTTTTACATTTAAGCTTCTTCATTTACTAAGACCAGAAGGATTTAAAATCTGCAAATCTGATTTGTCCATTTTTTTGATTGTAAAGGTCATATTTAACTCTGGATATTGGGGCAGGATCACACTATCTCTAACAGTGTGGGTATAGTAATTAATAAATTATTTTATTAGTTTATAGTTCAAATATGACTGTATTAGTACCAGGAGATAATCTAAATTAAGATTGGAAAAGGGAAATACATAATAATACTCATATATTCAATGAAGGAATGATATTAATTTGGATTAAGCACACATCCACATAGGAAAGTTAGTGAAAATTTATTACACAGGAAATAACACACTTGCAATCCATTTATACTGGTACTTTGTTTTCAAGTCTGTTACTCTGAAGATATTATACAAGGACAGCAGAACTGAGTAAGAACTAGTAGCATTTTCCTCAGAGACTCGGAACAAGACAATTTCAGAAAACTTGAAGAAAGCTCATCTTTAGGCAGAGACTGATCGATGTTCCTAGTTTAGTTGAATAAGTTTCCACTGTTGCTGCTTGTGCTATGTTGATTCTGTTGATGAATAAAACAGTCTCATTTTCATCTCAGTTATTCAGTCAATACTAACTTAATAAAAAAATATTTTAAGACCTCTCATAAAGAGACATTTTACAAAATAGTATGTACAACCGCTTCCCTCAGGTTATAAGACCGGTCCTCTTTGCATGAAATAAAGGTAATTTTCCAGAACGATAATGACGGAAATAGAGAAGTGATGGCAGGGCCCTATAAAGATTGGCATTTTACATTAAACCCTGTGAGAGAAGAGACTGGCAGGAGAATAAATGCAGACTATGGCATTTCCAAGTACTGACACACACAAAATATCCCTTCTGCTCAGTTAATCAATCACATTTTTTTAGATGAACATATCCTTCCAAGGAAATAATGCAAATAACAAATGCCAAGGAGAAGGCTGAAAAGCTTAATAAGGTATTTTTCTGTGATCTTCTCACTCTCTGTGTGTTTATACAGACACACGTTAACATAGTGGCAGGACGCTGTGTAATAATTCTTTGGAAAGCTAAAAAGAGAAGGGAGTGATCATGAAAAATGAAAGTTAAGGCAGAGCACAGGCAGAAGTGCATCACTATGAACATCATTGAATTCAGTATATTGTGCAGCTATGAGAAATGACCTTATTTCTCCTAAAACTGTGAGAAGTTACTGTAATGCAGGAAAGAACTGTCTAAAGCAGTTCATTAATTTTCAGACATTTTCAGAATTACATGGAGAAAGATATTCAGTAGTTATTTTTAAGAAAAAGGAATAGAGAAATAGTGCCAGTGTTGGAACCTCATTGGTTCCCTAGGAATAACAATGTTCATATAATTAGGCCCAAGATAATTGTAAGGCAGTACATTTAAATGCAATACTTTCTAACAGAGTAGAGAGCTTTTGTGCATATCAAGGAAAATGAGGAATTAGTAATGCACAGCCAACATTTGAAATTACTATGACTCAGCCAAAGCCGACTTTGGCTTTGTAAAAGCTTTTGTAAAAACACTGCTCTTTCAATTTCTGTGTATGAAAAATTCCTTAGAAAATATTAGGAAGTGTGAGTACACAAAGAGCATAGGACTGATCTCTGTCAATTTTGTTTCCATGTGAAAGCTAATGAAGACTGGATACTAAAATGGATCAAAATCCTGAATATGAAATTATCATGGTTCATAATTAACATGGCAAATTCTTTCAAGTTTAGTCTTTTAAAAATCTGTGCTAAAGACTTCCTCCCATTTTTCAACTACAATATTGATAACAATTGTGTGAGCTGTTATGAAGTCAAAAGAGACAATAAATACTCGTCAGATTACAGTCTTGTAAACCTCAATGCATAATAGAAATGTCAGAACATGAGATTCAGTGAAGACAAAGTGTTTTACACAAGGAACAGCTCTACTCAGCTGTTTTTCACATCAGCCTCATTTCTACATAAGCATACCCAGATTTCATTCTTATTCACAGTTTTGGGCTGGTATTTTTTTCTAAGGCTGAGCAATTTTTCAAAAAACTTAAAAGCATTTTGTAAAATAAACTTTCCAGCACAGATGTGGAAAATGTATAAGGGTGAAGCATGAAACTATGCTTCCACAGTCAATTAAGTTTTCCTCAAAAAAATCTGTGATGATTTTAACATTCATCAATAATCAAACATCCTGAAAAATCCTACAGTTTCCCACATTTTCCTGAGCTTTTCCTTTTAGATCTAGAATATAAAATCATGCATGTTTCTCACAGTGAGACCAGATTATTGTGCATCTCTGTGGACATTTCAGTTTGTTCAGATTATCATCTGAATTATTTAACTGTTTACTGATGTTACTGACAACCTCTTTTGCTGCTGGACAGCATATGTACTGTACGTAAGTATCAGCAAAGCACAGCAGAGTGGATATCCTCCAGAACCACTGTTAGTTTGAGAACTTGGGAGTGCTATGATGATGCTGGGCAGGACACTTGTCCAGCCAGCTGTTTTAGCGTGTAGGAGGATCGTAACAGCAGTGTGGTGTGGATGATCTCAGAAACTGCTGAGTTATTTGATCCTGATCTCCCACTTGCTTGCGACAGCCCTGCGTAGGGTGTCCAGTATGTTTTGTTAGGACCCATCACCATTATTCAGTCACTGACATATATACGCAAACAAAAACAGAAAGGACAGGCAGCTCCCAATGGCTTCTTGAGAAACTGTATATCTCAATGCATCCCTCAGATGAAACAATTAAAAGACTGCTTTAACTAGTCAGTGTTCACTGTTAGTGTTGAAATTCAGTTCTACAATGTGCAAATAAGAGAAGAGGAATGTACATCTGTGGTTGATATTTGATGAATGTAGTAGATTCAGTCAAGCATGTAGTTTTTTTGTAGTTTTACATTTTGCAGTGGAGCACTCTCCTCTAGCAGATTTTGATATCAGTTCTTAATACCACTGGTTAATGCTACTCTTTAATTAAAATGCCAGAATTTTAGTTCAATCCCATATATTGACCCTTCCTCATGACTTTTTTCATTTTATAATATCAAATACCTAATGAACTACTAGAGAAGAAATGTAACCAAAATTCCTCCCAGTGAAGTAATTACTGGCTTGTATTGTTCTTGTAAAGGTAGAAATTTTAAAACATCAGTGATTATTCTTACCCCATCACCTCTGTTGAGGGGGATGGATCCCAATCCAACCTTTCTGTTGCTGGCTGTGGACAGCTTAGCATTAGCAGAGTCCCTTTGGTATATTTCCTGCATTTTTGCACAGTCAGGCACAGCATTTAAGGAAGTGGAAGCTAGAAGTTGTGTCAAGTCAAGTACAAATGCAAGCCATTTCTCAGATGAAGCATGAATGGTTAAGTATCCCCATAATTTTGGTAGGCTTTCCCCAGCTGCGTACAGTGATGAAGTTTGTTAATGGCTTAGCATAAGAAAAGTACATAGAAATGTAGTTTAACCACGAGAAAGATGACAGTGATGTAATAAAGAGGAGAAATGATTTACCAAATCTGCATATCTCACAAAAATGACAACACTCACATAAATAGAATTCCCTTCTACAGAACAAGAAATAATCAGATTTGTCTCTAGCTTGCTGGGTTGAGTCCCACCAAACAAAATGAGAGGTATTCCTTGACATCTGTAGTGGAATAACTTTCACCGTTGAGAGTTGTTAATAAATGTTCGTGAAATACGAACATGACAGCTTCACTCATTCTGCTGTACAGATCAAGAATATTCAAGATTCTCTTGATGAGTGGTTCAGAAGTCTTGAAAGAATAACAAATGTTCAGCTCTTTTCAGACTTCCTTTCAGATGGGGCTAAACTTCAGGAAGACGTAGTCTTCCACTCCCACAGTCCTGGTCATTGGAAGGGACTGCATGCATGGGAACCTTATAATTTCTTCCTATGTGACAGATGCACAGGTTTCCTAAAGGCTGGCTCTAGAGCAAACCCTTTTTAAAAAATGTAATCTGCATTTGTGTTTGTATCGCAGTCATGTTTTGTACAAAACTGATTCATAACAACAGGAATACCATCCTAATTGTATCTTTTCAGTACACTGCCACCTCCAATTTTCTATATCTGTATACTGCATATGTACAGTACTTTGAAAACAAATCAAGACTAAAATCTCCTACATATGCAGGAGATTTGAAAGTGGTGTGATTCATGGTGGCTTTCCAGTGTTGACCTTAGTTGCTGCAGAGGCTCTGAAAAATAATGGGAAGGCATAAAAACTTAACTGAAGTAGTCTTGCTTCACGTATGTTCTCAGACAGTCATTCTACAACAACAGCGCAACTTTATAAGAAATTAGATTGCTTTCTTAAATTTTTCTGGGAAGGTAAGCAAAAGCTTCATATGTTTTCATCTGGTATCTGACCTTTCCTTGAGAGGAGGTCAGATTATCTCCCTCCTTCACTACAGTTGAATTTTTGCTGGAGGTTTCTGTTTTATCAAACTCGCCTCTGTATTTATCTCTTACAGACTTGGCTTTTATGCAGCTGCACCTGTCATAAAAGATCGGCTACAAAATTTCAACTTCTGCAAATATCTGCAGCAAGGAATATATTATACAAAGGATACCTTATATCTTCCTTTTTATAATTTTTATTTCTCACCCATTAAAGAAAAAGGTTGTTTTTTCAAATCTTTTGATGAGCTATTGGTCTCTTCCTAACCTGATATTCTAATATGCATTTTTCAGTGCAATTTTTGATGTCTACTAATGTGTTTTGGCAAAGTCTTCAGTGACCATACTGGTAATATATCTCTTGGTTTCTTCCCTTTACAGTTGATTCTTTTAGATGAATTATTGTGCTGCCTCAAGAATGGTTTCTGCTGACTGATCATAGAGATATGCATCAGTGTGACAAAGGGATTAAAACTGGTTAATTTATCTATCTATACCACAGAACAGAACTAATTGCCTTCAGTTGGGAAATTCAAAATGCTTTTATTGCCTATGAAAGCCACTAAAGCCAAAATATAGCTTGGGGTGGGGCATAGTCAGCATCTTTTGGAAGTGAAATGGGAATTGAAGGTGCTCTGAAGCTTGCTATTATAGGAAAGTGGTTCTGTTTTGTAAATTATGTTGATTGACTGAACAAGTAAAAGTAATGCAACCTTCCTCCTGAAGGTGAAACTGCAGTCTATTTTCGGGCTGAGTGAATTGTGAAAGAGGAAATAAAAT
Source organism: Pterocles gutturalis (assembly GCF_000699245.1). Lineage (NCBI taxonomy): Eukaryota > Metazoa > Chordata > Aves > Pterocliformes > Pteroclidae > Pterocles > Pterocles gutturalis. The sequence continues at coordinate 105,392 of NW_010135405.1, forward strand.
TATATCTCATAAACATCGTGACTGGTAATATTTCCAGCCAGAAGAGCTAAGATAAATGTAGTAAAAGAAATATAAGAATTTAGATTTGACAGAGAAATAGAATGTTATTCTCTATTATATTGTAAGGCACATATCTTGGACCCTGAGGTTAAAAATAAATACTGGAGTTATATCAGGCATCTTGTGAGACTTCATAAATGACACAATTACTGCCTTTTTCAAAGTACCAAGATTTTTTGTAGATGTTTGAAAATGAAGATATTCAACTAGAACTTTACGCATGAAATAAATGTGCTCTATGTTTGTCAGAAAATATAAGAGCAATAGTAAATTGCAATAGCTATTACCTTAGAGTACTTTAAGGAAGGATTAAATATGTTCAGATCTATCAAGAACATCTCTGATTACACTGTTCAAAAATCTCTAGAGTATAAACCATTTTTTTCAGAACACTCTTCTAGAGTATTTTTCAGGGGGTTAAGAAGAAACCACTCCACAGAGGACCTGATGAATAATTTCCTATTATGGGAGTTCCTCATCTGCTTGTGTTGAAGGCAATTCATGTGTTTTATGTGTTTTCATGTTTATTTGTCTCTCCCTGTCCCCATATCACATATGCAGTATTAACACATTTGTATAGCATATTAGCTGCATCTTTACTTTTTTAAAGAATGCCACCTTGCCTCATTGTGTTGGTCAGCAACAGTCACTTCGAAGGCTATTAGCTTTATGTGTTTAAATAAGCCTAACATGGCTGACTTTCAGAACTTGATTTAAAAAAAAATACATATTCTCAGATTTTTGACTGAAGACTATACTTAGAGGAAAGTATTATTTATTAATATATTAATAAAGCACGTTTATGAGAGGAAAAACTTTCAGGACCCCCAAGTTTTCTGTGTTTTTGAACAATTATGATACAAGTTATTTAATTCAGTTAAATATGTGCATCCAAATATTACCTCTTTTTAAATAAAAAAACGCTTATTTTTCAACAATTTTCTGAAAATGAAAATGCCCTGCTTAATAAAAAATCTTTACTTTCTCTTGTACATTCTCTTGCACTTTCCTCTTCTTTGTCTCACAGGGGTCAGAAGTTGGAAGACATGAAGTTTGTGGCCCACGGTGACAATTTGTTATTATCTAGGTGATTATCTTGTGACTCTCACATTAAAGAGGAAAAAAAAAATAAAAAAGCAAGAGGACCATCACTTCCTTAGTCCTGCTGGCCACACTACTTCTGATACAAGTCAGGATGCTTTTCGGAGGTCTTGGACACCTGGGCACACTGCTGGCTCATATTCAGCTGGCTATTGACCAGCACCCCCAGGTCCTTTTCCACCAGGCAGCTTTCCAGCCACTCTGCCCCACATCTGTAAAGTTGCCTGAGGTTCTTGTGACCCAACTGCAGGACCTGGCACTGACCCTTGTTGAAGCTCATACAATTGGCTTTGGCCCATCAATCCAACCTGTCCAGATCCCTCTGCAGAGCCTTCCTACCCTCAAGCAGACCAACACTCCTGCTCAACATGGTGTTGTCTGCAAACTTATTGAACGTGCACTCGATCCCCTCCTTCTGATCATTGATAAAGACATTAAACAGCACTGGCCCCAACACTGAGCCCTGGGGAACGTCACTTCTGACCGGTCACCAACTGAATTTAACTCCATTCGCCACCACTCTTTGGGCCTGGACATCCAGCCAGTTTTTTACCCAGCAAATCTTGCACCCATCCAAGCCACAGGCAGCCAGTTTCTCCAGGAGAGTGCTGTGGGAAGTGGTGCCAAAGGCTTTACTGGAGTCTGGGTAGACGACATCCCCAGCCTTTCCCTCATCCACTGATCAGGTCACCTTGTCACAGAGGGAGATCAGGTTAGTCAAGCAGGATCTGCCTTTCATAAACCCACACTGACTGGACCTGATCACCTGTCATCCATGTCGTGGCACTCAAGATGGTCTGCTCTATAACCTTTCTCAGCACTGAGGTCAGACTGACAGGCCTGTAGTCCTCTAGATCCTTTTTCCTCCTTCTTGTACATGGGTGTCACATTTGCTTGCCTCCAGTCAACTCGGATCTCCACAGTTAGCCAGGATTGCTGATACATGATGGAAAGTGGCTTGGTGAGCACTTCTGCCAGCTCCCTCAGTACCATTGGGTGGATCCTATCTGGCCCCATGGACATGTCTGTGTCTAAGTGGTATAGCAGGTGACTAACCATTTCCCCTTGGATTACGGGGGCTTCATTCTGCTCCCAGATCCTGTCTTCCAGCTCACGGGGCAGGTACCTGGAGAACAACTGGTCTTACTATTAAAGACTGAGGCAAAGGAGGCATTAAGTACCTCAGCCTTTTCCTCATACTTTGTCACTATATTTCCCCCTGAATCCAACAAAGGATGGAGACTCTCTGTAGCCCTCACTCTGTTGCTGATGTGTTTATAGAAATATTTTTCATTATCTTTTACAGCAGTAACCAGATTAAGATCTAGTTGGGATTTGGCCCTTCTAATTTTCTCCCTACATAACCTCATGACATCCTTGTAGTCCTGCTGAGTTGCCTGCCCCTTCTTCCAAAGTTCACTCTCCTTTTTTCCCTGCATTCCAGCCAAAGCTCTCTGTTCAGCCAGGCTGGTCTTCTTCCTCTCTGGCTCATCTTGACTACATGTGAAAATATCAGGGGATGTCGTTATTCAGGCACAACACAACCCTGAATCAAGAAAAGTTTTCTGCCTTCCTGCAGATGCAAGCTGTAATATAAATATTTCTGTACAGTTGTCTTCTGTCGAGATCACCATGAGCCTGTACAACAGAGAATTGAGGCTATTCTATTATTTACTGTAACAATTTAACCTTCATGTTTATTTATGTTTTGAGAGGGATTTCCTAGACAAAGAAAGTTTGTATGATCATGATGACTGTGTGCATGTTTGTGTCCTAGATAACTTCTAAACCTCTTAGCCAGTGTCAAAAAGATTTAACACAGACCTCAGAATGGTTCATTTCCTACAATTTCTGGGAAATGGGTAGCTGGGAAGAAGACAGAGACCTCATAACCACCTGTAATGAAAAGGCTGCAGCATGAGCTGGGAAGATTACTGACAGATTAAGTTATTAAATCAATAACTGAACTGCCTTGATTCTTCCCCTGTGCTACAGCCTAGCTCTGGGTCTGTAGTTAACACACATGGCAGCATGAGGGAAAGGGATGAAAAATTGTCCATGTCTGATGACACAGATGTCTTTTGCAGCTCTGAAGCATCATAGGTGTATTTTCGTAAAGATTAGTGCAACAGGCATTTGAAACTGAGTAGGACATACTTCTGCCCAGGCAGACTCTTGCCTGTCTTTGGAGGGTATAGATCATTTCTCAGGGAGAGGCTCCTGATGGACTCGTATCCTACTGTGCTACTTAATGGATTATCTGCTATACTACATAGGAGAGCAGTGATTTCCTACTATTCAGTCCACAATAAATTAGGTAGTAATTAGCTGTATAAGATACTTGCTGAATGAGTGATATGAGAAGAGAAAATACTATACATTTGAAAGGGTTTATCTGTTGTTTTTAGCTTTAACAATCTCATACTGGATGTAATTTTTCACAGATATCTTATTAAAATGACATTTTAAATTTAATTTTTTGTTAGGGAAGTTCCCTGTCCTTTTTCCCATTTTCAATGAGAAAAAATGCTAAATAATTTAAAAGTTAAAGGTAAAGCAATGGGAGATGACAAAATAATTGATCACCTTATTAAATATGAAGACAGCATCTTATTTTTTCTGCAACATATTATAATGCTGCTTGTTTGGAAATGTCGTGGTCTTTGAAGTATCAGTTATATCTGGCAACCATAATGCAATTTTTTTAGAGGAAAGCATAACATGATTTGCAGTCTTCAAGATGCAATACTGCAAGATAAAAGCAAATGGAACCACCCAGATAATTCTGAAGGTGTTTGAGATATTAAATGAAAGCTGTCCACAGATTATAAACACTAAAATTTGCAGATCATAGTAACACTTTAAAACATAGCTGAAAGCAGAAAGAATGACCTCACTTGAGGAAAAAAGTATGTCTTGAAGGAATGGAGAAACTATTTACAGAAGCACTGCTCTGGCTTGTGTAACAGGGTGAATATACTAATTAATTTCTTAGCACATTGTATTCATACTTCTGTCTTCTGCATTATCAGTTAGATAAGGGCTATATTGTATGTTACAGACAATGCTTATGATGTGCAGCGGTACTGTGAAACAAGGTAATATTTCACACGGAGAATCAGCACACAGATTAAACTACTTATCTTAGTGTGACAGTCAGTGATACAGATGACAACAAACAAACAAAAAGATAATTCCCGTCTCCAGCTCCTTGGTAGCAATTACCAGACAAAATGAATTACCAGCTTTATGAAACTGTGACAAAATTATGTGTCTGCTTTATAACCAAATTATTTCACTACCTGTATTTTCCTAACAAATCTTCAAAACCAGGGAACTTCCCAATTTGTGAGCATGACATATCTTATCTTCTGTAATTTTTAGACATACATACTATATTTTCACATTAGTTCTATGCAAAATATAGGAAAGGCCTTTAGATAGGTAAGTGAGAAATTCCTAACTGTGAAAATAGCTGCTATAGCAATAAAAAAGTATATGAAGTACCTCAAATGGAGGGAAAGTGGTTGCATGAAAATATTTTAAAAATCTACATAAGCTGTGTGCATTTCTCTCTTCATTGTACATGTCCTCAGTATATTCCATGATAGGAGTTGCTAGTGCAAGTTCTGTAATGCTTTTAATTAAAATTAATTATACCTATGGTGAGCACAGTACAAGGCTATGCACAAGCATAATACAAGGTTACAGCACAGGCTTTTCTGTCCTGAAACATGTAAAAAACTCTACAGGGTCCCAAGTACAAATAAAAACTGAAAAGAATCAGTCACCTCGGGGGATACTTGGTGGCCCTCTGTTTAGTTTCTAAATGCTCTACCTTACCATATACAGTTGTTTCCTCTGGTGACAGCAGAAGGACATTTTTCTAGGGACAACATTATGCTGCAACTACTCTGTGTTAGCCCTGGGCATATTCTTACTCTATCTTATTTTTTTCACATTTTCAATTACAGGAGTTTTTTTTCTACTTAAATAGGAATAGGAAGAATGTTTTAAATTTTTACAATGTTCACAGAAAGAAAAAGAAAAAAAAAATCCAACAAGTTTTGTTCCCTTCATCAAGACTCTGTATTGCTATCTCTACAATACTACAGTAATGTACCACTTCTTTTCTTTCTCTTTTTGGGTCTGTGCATTGTGGCACAATGCAAAGAAATGCAGACAACTAAAGCAGCTCTAACCAACTATCTCATGTTCTCACTGAGTTATTCAGTCAGCGGGTGGACATGTTAGGACTGGTAATAAGGCTCAATCCAGTTCTGAGCATCAGCTGATGTATCAGAACTGACCTGTATGACGCTCTACGTTATCACATTGCTACATCAGAAATGTATTCTTTCTCCATCTCCGCAAATGTTGATGTTAATCAAATGCAGTCTAATTAAAATAATGCATTTTTTCCTATAGCTATAGTTATAACAGCAAAAATGTAAAGATGTAGTGTGAAAGTTCCCATGAGACTCTGTTTACTTGCATGTTGTCAAATACCTTTGCCAGGATCAGTTACATCTGCCATCCACTCTGAGAATCTACCATACTCATTTCACCACCTGGCAAGCATTTTCTTTTTTCTATGGTTATAATTATGAGATAAGCTTTTATGAATTTAACATTGCCTTGCCAATGACAATTTTTATAAATTCTACTCTAAGTTTTTCAAAGTAATTTATTTCAAGTATCTCATTGCTTTGAATAGATTAAAAATAAATAGCAAGTGACAACAGAACTTGTTTCTCAACTATGCCAGATATTTTAATTATTTAAAAAGCTTCTCTCTGAAGACTTCCCTTCATTAGTGTACTGTGTTTTTGTAGCCAGATCTCTCTGCTCTAAAGTTAATGAAATGCCAAATTCTGTATATTTTGTGTCTCACAAAAAGTTCATCCTGGCACAGTCAATAAAAATAAATAAATGAAAAAACTAATAAAGCTAGTCCAGATATTTCTGTTGCTGAATCTCTTTTTCCTTTTCTCAGCATTATGGCAATGCCTCAGCTTCTAATGGAAATACTCTTTTTGTTTCATGCCCCATCCCTGGAGATGCTCAAGGCCAGGTAGGATGAGGCTTTGAGCAACCTGGTCTAGTGGAGGGTGTCACTGCCCATGGCAGGGGGGTCAGAACTCGATGATCTTTAAGGTCCCTTCCAACCCAAACCATTCTATGATTCCTCTGTTTCTGATAGGTTTATGGTGACTTGTACTATTCCAGCTCTTGTGAAGAAAAGACAGAATCTCTCTGGATATGGCTAGGTCCTATGTAACCACCTTTCCCCACTGCCTCCATAGTTACGCACAAGCAGCAGCTTCATTCCCTTGCACTCCATGGTCAAGGAAGAGCCCCTTGGACAACTGCTGTTCCCATGCATAAAACCACAGACAGATCAAGTCTTCATGCTGAAGAATCAAATATGGGAGAAGCTCCATTTCACTTACTTCACTGGTAAACAACTTCTGTTCCAGGTCTACAAGGCTCATGTCATGCTGTTTAAAGTGCAGTAAATTTAAATTTCTTCACAGATCCAAACCCAGCAGCTGCCCTTAAGACACCATATGCCTGTGTTATCCCTGAAGAGGCTCTAAGAGACTTCCTCTGTGTGGGAGAAGACATTTTCAAAATAACATTCCAAAAGTTTCCTTTTTTTGACATAGACTATGGTGCATAACAAAAAGATTGTGTTTTCTGAAGCTTGTAGCTTTATTAACCTTCATTGCCCTTTACCTTAGAGAGTAAAGACAGCTAATTTTCAAGTGAAAGTCTATGTGAAAAACTTCAGTAGAACTTGATACCTCATGTCGATACAAGAACTACATGATCCATGTTCAGGAATGATGACACCAACCAAGGCTGGTTGAAAGAAAATATTTCTGAAGAAGCAGCTGAACAAGGGTAAAGGTTATGGGAAACTCTCTTGTAGCATTTTTCAAGGCAATCCTTGTAATTCAGCATAACTTTAAAATACAACCATTGAAATACAACACTATCCCACAAATGGTCAGACTGTCAAACTTGGGTGGAAAACTTGTCAATAATGACCCTGAATGTAGGGAA